>NC_088225.1:27834820-27859820 GCF_036934945.1 Oncorhynchus masou masou | reverse complement strand
AGCAAGGCTGTCCGAGTGGGCTGAGCTCCCTGCTCAAGGTGGGTCCCCTGGGGGTGGGGATGGGTGGAAGAGGGGGTAAGCTGGGGGAGTCGGAGCTGAGCTACATCAGTGGGGCCCATATCATCATCCCCAGCGCCGCTGCCGCTCTCCTGGGGGGCCACGCTCTGCAGGGCCTGACGGGCTCCATGCCTCTATCCCCCCTCGCCCCCCGGCCCCTGGACCTGAGCACGCTGGGGGGGTGCCCCAGCTCCCCTTGCACCACCTCCATCCTGTCCTTCAATGGTTCTCCTCTGAGCCTGGCCACCAAGTCGTCCCTGGGGCTCTCCCCGGCCTTCCCCTCCTCAGCCCTGGGGCTGGGGCCCACTATGGCGCCCGTGTCCCTAGGAGGATCCATAGGGTCGTCCGCGTCAGAGCGCAGGGCCCACCACCACGGGTGTCACCACAAGGGGAAAATTGGGGGTGGGGGGGAGGAGGGGAAGAACAAGCTTCATCGTGGGGGGGTGCTGAACCTCTCCACTGGGGCCTCCCACGACCCCCTGTCCTGGGTGGTCATCCCCTCCGGCACGGTTGTACTTAAGCCAGCTGTGGTCAACTAACACACACACACACACACACACACACACACACACACACACACACACACACACACACACACACACACACACACACACACACACACACACACACACACACACACACACACACACACACACACACACACACACACACACACACACACACACACACACATTCCAGAAGAACTGAAGGGGGGCTGAGAAAATGTAGAAAAAGGTAGAAAAAAATTGACGTGAAAAGAAAATCTCCTTTCTGGCAACTTAAACTTAACAACAAAGTCCACACCTCAGTTTGTCAAATGGTCTCGGACAAACTGAGGTACTTGGCACTGCTATCTTTGCATTTATCTAGCACATCTTGGGACCATCAACAACTCATAAATACATTTCAATCATGTGTCATTTTGTATTATTTCATAAGGCTTGAAACAAATGCAACAGTGGCCCTCCTCACCTCTTCCCCACATTCTCTGTCTCTGGCGTTTCTCACTTACTTACGTTTCCTTTCTTTCTGGACGGGCTCCATGGAAAGGACAGGCTTCTAATGCTCTGAGTCCTTTCTCAAGCTCCACCTCATGTGTATGTATTGATGACAGGCTTCTCATGCTCTGTGTCCTTTCTCAAGCTCCACCTCATGTGTATGTATGTATTGATGACAGGCTTCTCATGCTCTGTGTCCTTTCTCAAGCTCCACCTCATGTGTATGTATGTATTGATGACAGGCTTCTCTCTGTGTCCTTTCTCAAGCTCCACCTCATGTGTATGTATGTATTGATGACAGCCTTCTAATCCTCTGTGTCCTTTCTCAAGCTCCACCTCATGTGTATGTATTGATGACAGCCTTCTAATGCTCTGTGTCCTTTCTCAAGCTCCACCTCATGTGTATGTATGTATTGATGACAGCCTTCTAATGCTCTGTGTCCTTTCTCAAGCTCCACCTCATGTGTATGTATTGATGATGTTGATGTTGACAGTGTGCTCTGTGGCCGAGCAGTGAGGTAGACACACAAATGAAACAGTAGGAGGCGCTCACTGCTCGGCTAGCAACACACAGTACGTCCCCATACCGCTGCTTTAAAGGTTACAGAAACTACTTCCTACAAAGTGCTGTGAACACAATTGGACAAACTTCCTGTTTTATCGGAAGTGAAGTCAAACTGATTTAGAAGGGGATTACAGATTAATTGACTGCATCTCCTTACTTTGAATAGTAGGCTGGTGCTATTGGATGTCAATCAGAATGACATCCAACCAAGGAGCACACTATCCCCTTTTAGTCAGAACATCAACCCAGGCGATAGTGATGTCAACCTCACAACTGCTGCTAACCTCTCAACAACTCTCCTCAAACATAACCGAAACTAAACGTGAGCACTTTGATGACTATTTTTGACAATCTTTTCCCGATTCGGGGAGGGTGACCATCGTGGACCAGCCCTTTCCACAATGATATGTGACGGGCTTGTTGTTGCAAACTAGGGGCTTGTGTAAGGACGCAGAGCAACTCAAGTCTTAGAAGGCAGACAAACGGTGTAATATCACCCAGCAAATGACCAATATTCTTCTTCTTCTTCTTCTTCATGACGGTAACATCTATGGCACAGGTGTTGTTATGTACCTCCTGGTGGACAGGAGAATTACTCCGGTCAGCCTCCCACTCCAATCTATTATTGTCCACAACAACTCTACTTCTAAATGACACAGTGAGTTAAGTACTGGGTATGAACGGTCCACTGTTTCAGTAACACACTGTGTTGTGGAACAGTGTTTGAAATGACCTTTCATTAAGACCAGCTGTGTAAAACAGGTGGCTGTCCAGTGAAGAGTCCTGAGTCCTTGTGGAGTTGGCTGTTGGTTGCTTTGTCCCGAGTTCAACAGTCCCACATTGTGCCAAAACATATCCAGCCTTGAGGGTAGACTGGGAGCTGGGTATCCTGAACCACAGGGTGTGTGACACATTAATGGCTGACACTAAAGGGCTGACTCAAACCGTACCGCGTTGGCTGGGATTTTCTGTTCACATTGTTCTGTTTAGCATGGTTCAGCATCATGGCGTAACCAGGCCAGGCTGCTACGGTTAGGCATGGTTTGGTCCTACGGTGTGAATCAGGCTTTACTGCTACGTACAGCTGGGCTGGTCACAGAACACAGCCACACTACAAACCGCCTCACTTCACTTTTCCAAGGAAGTGGGGTTAATTCACAGACTTGAGAACAATTGACTTATGTTAGAATCCGTATGGTTGGATTGATGCATTCAACATGCACTTATACCGTACACACCAATGTCTTTGTTACGTTTTACAAAACATGGAACTGCCAACTTGTACTTGTGGCTCTCTGGAAACATTCTCTTTCTCTTTCCATCTTCACTACCTTGGTTTTCCTTTCATTTACGCTCAGGCTTGAAACGGACACCTTTATCTGTGGACTAGGGTCCTTCCATAAGCTGGCATCGCAGAGATATGATGTATGTAGAATGTTGAGTGAACCATGTTATGTGGGTATAGGAGGGGAGGTGAGAGGAGAAGAGGACAGGTGAGAGGAGCATCTCAACACAAGAAACATTTCCCTGAAGAGCCAAATACCCCTCCCCCTCTACTCTCTCTCTCTCTCCATCTTTCTTTAAAGGTCTTACATTTCCATTTTCCATGACGGTATGTCCATACTTTATTTTCCATACGGTATGTCCATACTTTATTTTCCATACGGTATGTCCATACTTTATTTTCCATACGGTATGTCCATACTTTATTTTCCATACGGTATGTCCATACTTTATTTTCCATGACGGTATGTCCATACTTTATTTTCCATACAGTATGTCCATACTTTATTTTCCATACGGTATGTCCATACTTTATTTTCCATGACGGTATGTCCATCGTTTTGAGAATAATTACAGTTATGGTAGTTTTTGTTAGTCATTTGTTTGTTCTGTTGTCATTGATGTTCAGACGAGACATTTTGTGATGTTGAAGTTTTGTTTTATATTTCTTGTGATGGCTGCTCTGTAAGTCAGCTTTCTCCCTGGGCTGGCCTGGGATATGGAGGGGCTGTAGGGATGATGGTCCTTCCTGTCCTGAACAGGGTTGTGTTCATTAGGACAAGCAACAGAAAACATAAAAACATGTTTTGCAATGGAAAAGTAGTGTTTCTGAGCATAGATTGTCCCTTAGTTTTTCATTCCGTTTGGTGCCTAATGAACACGACCCAGGTGAGTGGGGTCAGGGGATGGCCAATTTATTATAATAATCCTTACTGACAATCACACCGTTATAGAAGAGGCCCTGTACAGATCCTCACTCTGTACACACTCTCTGAGTCCATCTATTGGCAGGGTTTAGTACACCCACTCTCTGAGTCCATCTATTGACAGGGTTTACCTCCAGACCCACCATCATTGACAGGGTTTACCTCCAGACCCACACATGATGTTTATGTGCTGTCAAAGTGACCATGTGGTCCAGTAGATGGAGTGGTTGTGGTGGTATCAAGGCCCATAGCTACACAGACTGGACACATTTATCAGTGTCCAATTTACACAGCACCATCCAGAGGAGAGGATGGGTTCTGAACTTCTGAATGCAAACATAGAGGGCATCTGTTCGGGATTGGGTTTAACAGACCTAGGGCTAGGCTAGACGAAGGGTTTAACAGACCTAGGGCTAGGCTAGACGAAGGGTTTAACAGACCTAGGGCTAGGCTGAGACGAAGGGTTTAACAGACCTAGGGCTAGGCTAGACGAAGAGTTTAACAGACCTAGGGCTAGGCTAGACGAAGGGTTTAACAGACCTAGGGCTAGGCTAGACGAAGGGTTTAACAGACCTAGGGCTAGGCTAGACGAAGGGTTTAACAGACCTAGGGCTAGGCTAGACAAGACAGACCTAGGGCTAGGCTAGACGAAGGGTTTAACAGACCTAGGGCTAGGCTAGACGAAGGGTTTAACAGACCTAGGGCTAGGCTAGACGAAGGGTTTAACAGACCTAGGGCTAGGCTAGACGAAGGGTTTAACAGACCTAGGGCTAGGGCAGACCTAGGCTAGGCTAGACGAAGGGTTTAACAGACCTAGGGCTAGGCTAGACGAAGGGTTTAACAGACCTAGGGCTAGGCTAGACGAAGAGTTTAACAGACCTAGGGCTAGGCTAGACGAAGGGTTTAACAGACCTAGGGCTAGGCTGACGAAGGGTTTAACAGACCTAGGGCTAGGCTAGACTTTAACAGACCTAGGGCTAAGGGTTTAACAGACCTAGGGCTAGGCTAGACGAAGGGTTTAACAGACCTAGGGCTAGGCTAGACAGACCTAGGGCTAGGCTAGACAAAGGGTTTAACAGACCTAGGGCTAGGCTAGACGAAGGGTTTAACAGACCTAGGGCTAGGCGAGACGAAGGGTTTAACAGACCTAGGGCTAGGTGAGACGAAGGTTTTAACAGACCTAGGGCTAGGCTAGACTAAGGGTTTAACAGACCTAGGGCTAGGCTAGACTAAGGGTTTACCAGACCTAGGGCTAGGCTAGACTAAGGGTTTAACAGACCTAGGGCTAGGCTAGACGAAGGGTTTAACAGACCTAGCTAGGGCTAGGCTAGATGAAGGGTTTACCAGACCTAGGGC
Source organism: Oncorhynchus masou masou (assembly GCF_036934945.1). Classification (NCBI taxonomy): domain Eukaryota; kingdom Metazoa; phylum Chordata; class Actinopteri; order Salmoniformes; family Salmonidae; genus Oncorhynchus; species Oncorhynchus masou. The sequence continues at coordinate 27,854,634 of NC_088225.1, read as the reverse complement.
TAGGCGAGACGAAGGGTTTAACACCTAGGGCTAGGCTAGACTAAGGGTTTAACAGACCTAGGTTTAGAGGAAGGGATCCCCATGACAACATCAACTGAATTACAATATGAACATCTAAAATGGTGGGTAGCCTGGAGAGGAGGGGGGGGGGGGTGTGAATGGAGAAATGAATGAACAGGGTAGAGAGAGCCCATCCCACCCTCACCAGGGCCTCTTGTCTCTGAAGTCAGTGCCCACCCCGTTTCTCTCTCTCTCCTCTCCCTGCCTGATGCTGCCAGCCAGCAGGGAAACTAGGTCACTGAACTCTGTCTGCTCTCTGTTTTTTTGTATATAAATTAAAGCCAAAAGGCTGAACTCTCCCACTCCCTCTCTAGCCGGTCAGCGGTCGCCACAAAGCTGTTCACCAGAGGGATAGAGTAAAACACACACACACACACACACAAACACAGGCACACAAACACACACACACACACACACACACACACACACACACACACACACACACACACACACACACACACACACACACACACACACACACACACACACACACACAGGCGCACACACAGGCAACACACAACACAAAACAGGCAGGCAAACACACAAACAGGCACATACACACACAAACAGGCACATACACACACAAACAGGCACGCATGCAGACAGACAGGGTAAAACACTAAAACATGCATGCGCGCACTCACACACACACAGTAAACAAACCCAGATATCCAGTATAATCCTCTCTGGCTAAATATGTTTGGGGTTTGTAAGGAGAGGGTTAAAATAAGTCATGTTGTGCAGGAGGCTGCAGTGCAGGAGGCTGCAGTGCTGTCTCTGACAAGACAAGGGAGGATTTGTGCTGTGCAGATTCACTGCACATTTCTATTTCTGCCTCGGCCACTCTTAATCACTGTAGTCACACACACATGGAGACTGCTCCACACATGGACACACTCTCTAGCCTCCTCTTTGGTGGCCAGTATTTCTATCTTCCTCCAGGCAGGCATGGTAGAAGCAAACCACCTCCATGTCAGTGGACCAACCTCCAGTGTGATTTCAGAGTCAGATGATGTCACCGGTAACAGGTGTTAATAAGTAGGCTAGGTTTCCCTGGCAACAGTGGAATCCTCAGACATGACTGTTCTCTCCAGTCCAATCCCCTCTGTCCTTTCATCCCTTCATCTCTCTCTCCTCCTCTGTCTCTCTTGCTCATTGAAGCCAGAGAGAGAGAGAGGAGTGTTCTGGTAGCGTGGTCCCAGATCTGTTTGTTGAGTCTGGCAAATTCATGACAATGACAATAGGAGTTGGCAAGACAGCACAAACGGATCTGGGATCAGGCTAGGGTTCTAGGCTGCTGGGTGGAGAAAGCTGAAATTGACACGGATCCTATTCCAGGTTCTACATATTTCAATATAAAATAAGCTGTTTGAATCATTAACCCTTTGGGCACGTTCTGTCATGTAATGTTCTGCACTTTGACCTTCCCCAGGAGTCTTTATATTATAGGGGATGTGCCAATTGCCAACAGTTGAAAATGTCAAATGTATAAGTCAATTGGTTCTCAGTGGGTTGATATGGTTCTGTAATTTGCTGGTTTTGAGGATCAATAGCAATAACTTTTATGTTGGATTTATGTTTTCTTTTTTAGAATGAACCCCTATCTGTCATAGTTGAAAAGAAGCGGTACTTTTTACCCGAAAGGGTTAAAAACCAGAAGCTAATTGACGCCAATGAATAATTAAGCTATAACGAGAGTCACAGTATGTGCTTAACACAGGAACATTTGGGGCACTAAATTGTGATAGCTAGCAATATTAGTGCCACTTACAAGGGATGCCATTCATTGACTGAAGTGCCACAGCAGTGCGCAAAGGGTTAATTCAAGACTAAGGCCACGAGAGGCCTGTATCCAAGTTATTTTTTGCACATTTTTTGAGATATTTTAAATGTCAGTATTTTAAAACATATTCCAAGTGCCTTTTATTATAAGTGGAAATATAGAAGATATAAAAGTATATGAAAAATGAAATATATATATATGAATATATATTTTTTTCCTGGGATCGTGTTCTCGAGGTTCTTGAACATGCTTCATTTTAGAGTTGTAAAAGTCTCCCATTGGTACAACATAGCTTGTGTGCTTCTGTTTTAGAGGAATTTTATTACGATAATGTCAATGGAAAGAAAATGTTTAATAAAGTCGCATTTGATACAATTTATTTGTCATTTTTCAGTTACTACATCCGGAGTGCTGCATCACACACACCACACCATATATTGTTTTTAAATCACATCTCAACTATATTTTAAGTGTTAAAAATGATTCCATGACAACTCAAGTTTATAACTGGCTTTTTAAAAGTGACCAGCTGTTGCCTCTGATGACATGCCCTCCAATGCTGAAGAGATGCTCCACAACTGAAAAGGATGCTTGAACATGTAGGTACGAGGCAGCAATTCTGCTCAGTGTTAGACAGGAACTGCTGTGTCTTCCGGAATTACAGAGAATCAGCCATTGGGATCAGCAGCAGATGTCAGATGTGGGTTGATGAGGTACTACAATTTCTGGTCTTGTGGCAAGTGCACCCTCTATCCATCACTATGGGTACTCCAAAATCTCTGTTGATTGGCTAAAGGGCAAAGATGGTGGATAAATTAAGATAGTTCACTCAAGCCGTTTACCATTTTACATGGTAATTTCCAGTCAAATTAAGTGGGTGTGTCTCCCATAGAAACCAATGCAAGAGCAACTGGGTCTGGTCAACAGGTCTGGTCAACAAGCGTTTCCCAAACTCGGTCCTGCCCCCCCATAGCACTACACAGCTGATTCAAATAATCAACACATCATCAAGCTTGTATTATTTGAATAAGCTGTGTCGTGCTATGGAGAGAAAAAAACATGCAGCTCTTGGGGTCCTGGGGACAGATTTTGGTTAACACTCTTATAGTTCATTGACTTTCATTAAACCATCAAATAAAATACAAAAACCCTGAGTGGGGTGTCTGGCTTCCTCTTCCATCTCTCCTATTGGGTACAGCGTCTTCTGTTTGTTGAGTTCTGCTCAGGCACTTGTCAATTGATTTCTTTAGGCTTTTGTCAAGCTTGCCACTGTACTCAGTGGTGGATCAATGTAAGCCAATGCTTACACCATTATGGAGAAAGTTTGGAGAATTGGGACAAACCCTCAGATGGTTGGAGAGTCCTCTGATTCATGGAATGATGCAGTTGGCTTTGACAATGTCAGATCCTTGAACACATCAGTGGCAACATTGACCTGCGTTAGGATGACATCACAACATCAGCAAGGACTCACTTATTAGGGATTATTTCCCAGACAAGCGAGGGTCAAAACTAGGCTTGAATGGCGAAAACCCGGATACCGATATTTACCACCCAAAACCACTCAATTTTCCAGGGATAATTATTTATTAGTTATATGAACAGCATGACGTGAAATGGAACTGTTAAATTATATGTGATGTCTAAACATGGCTTTTCTCTGGCCTTCTCTCTGGCCTTTTCTCTGGTCTTCACTCTGGCCTTTTCTCTGGCCTTCTCTCAGGCCTTCTCTATGGCCTTCTCTCAGGCCTTTTCTCTGGCCTTCTCTCTGCCTTCTCTGGCCTTTCTCTTGGCCTTTTCTCTCAGGCCTTCTCTCTGGCCTTTTCTCTGGCCTTCTCTCTGGCCTTCTCTCTGGCCTTCTCTCAGGCCTTCTCTCTGGCCTTTTCTCTGGCCTTCTCTCTGGCCTTTTCTCTGGCCTTTTCTCTGGCCTTTTCTCTGGCCTTTTCTCTGGCCTTCTCTCTGGCCTTTTCTCTGGCCTTCTCTCTGGCCTTTTCTCTGGCCTTTTCTCTGGCCTTCTCTCTGGCCTTCACTGGTCTTCGGCCTTTCTCTGGCCTTTTCTCTGGTCTTCTCTCTGGCCTTTTCTCTGGCCTTTTCTCTGGCCTTCTCTCTGGTCTTCACTACGGCCTTTTCTCTGGCCTTCACTACGGCCTTTTCTCTGGCCTTCACTACGGCCTTTTCTCTGGCCTTCTCTCTGGCCTTCTCTCTGGCCTTCTCTCTGGCCTTCTCTCTGGCCTTCTCTCTGGCCTTCTCTCTGGCCTTTTCTCTGGCCTTCTCTCTGGCCTTCACAACGGCCTTTTCTCTGGCCTTCTCTCTGGCCTTCACTACGGACTTTTCTCTGGCCTTCACTACGGCCTTCTCTCTGGCCTCTCTGGCCTTCTCTCTGGCCTTCTCTCTGGCCTTCTCTGGCCTTCTCTCTCATGTAGGCCTTCTCATCATGGCCTTCTCTCTGCATCCTGGCCTTCTCTGGCCTTCAGACATCCCCTATCATCCTCTCTCATGGCCTTGTAGACCTTCTCTGGCCTTCATCTCCTGGCCTTCATCCTGGCCTTCATCCTGTGACCTATCTCTGTAGACCTTCATCTGGCCTTTTCTCTGGCCTTCATCCTCCTCTCTGGCCTTCATCTCTGGCCTTTCTCATGGAGGACCTTCATCATCCTGTAGACCTATCATCATGTAGACCTTCATCCTGTAGACCTATCATCATGTAGACCTATCATCATGTAGACCTATCATCCTGTAGACCTATCATCCTGTAGACCTATCATCATGTAGACCTATCATCATGTAGACCAATCATCATGTAGACCTATCATCCTGTAGACCTATCCTTCTCCTGTAGACCTTCTCCTATCATCTGTAGACCTATCATCATGTAGACCTATCATCATGTAGACCTATCATCCTGTAGACCTATCATCTGTAGCCTATCATCTGTAGACCTTCATCATCCTGGACCTCATCATCCTGTAGACCTATCATCCTGGTAGACCTTCTGCTCTCATGTAGACCTATCAACATGACCATCATCATGTAGACCTATCATCCTGTAACCTATCAAAATTGTAGACTTCTCTCCTAGACCTTTCACCATCCTCATGTATGTAGACCTATCATCATGTAGAACTCATGTATGTAGACCTATCATCTCCTATCATCCTGTAGACCTTCTCATGGCCTATCATGTTAAATAAAGGTGAAATGTAGACCTATCATCCTGTAGACCTATCATCATGTAGACCTATCATGTATGTAGACCTATCATCCTGTAGACCTATCATCCTGTAGACCTATCATCATGTAGACCTATCATCATGTAGACCTATCATCATGTAGACCTATCATGTATGTAGACCTATCATCCTGTAGACCTATCATCATGTAGACCTATCATCATGTAGACCTTCTCATGTATGTAGACCTATCATCATGTAGACCTATCATGTATGTAGACCTCATCCTGTAGACCTATCATCCTGTAGACATCATGTAGACCTATCATCCTGTAGACCTATCATCCTGTAGACCTATCATCCTGTAGACCTATCATCATGTAGACCTATCATCCTGTAGACCTATCATCCTGTAGACCTATCATCATGTAGACCTATCATCCTGTAGACCTATCATCCTGTAGACCTATCATCCTGTAGACCTATCATCCTGTAGACCTATCATCATGTAGACCTATCATCATGTAGACCTATCATCATCCTGTAGACCTATCATCCTGTAGACCTATCATCCTGTAGACCTATCATCATGTAGACCTATCATCCTGTAGACCTATCATCATGTAGACCTATCATCCTGTAGACCTATCATCATGTAGACCTATCATCCTGTAGACCTATCATCCTGTAGACCTATTATCATGTAGACCTATCATCAGACCTATCATCCTGTAGACCTATCATCCATGTAGACCTATCATCATGTAGACCTATCATCATGTATGTAGACCTATCATCCTGTAGACCTATTATCATGTAGACCTATCATCCTGTAGACCTATCATCCTGTAGACCTATCATCATGTAGACCTATCATCCTGTAGACCTATCATCATGTAGACCTATCATCCTGTAGACCTATCATCCTGTAGACCTATCATCCTGTAGACCTATCATCCTGTAGACCTATCATCATGTAGACCTATCATCCTGTAGACCTATCATCCTGTAGACCTATCCATATAGACCTATCATGTAGACCTGTAGACCTATCATCCTGTAGACCTATCATCCTGTAGACCTATCATCCTGTAGACCTATCATCCTGTAGACCTATCATCCTGTAGACCTATCATCCTGTAGACCTATCATCCTGTAGACCTATCATCCTGTAGACCTATCATCATGTAGACCTATCATCATGTAGACCTATCATGTATGTAGACCTATCATCATGTAGACCTATCATCCTGTAGACCTATCATCCTGTAGACCTATCATCCTGTAGACCTATCATCATGTAGACCTATCATCCTGTAGACCTATCATGTATGTAGACCTATCATCCTGTAGACCTATCATCATGTAGACCTATCATCCTGTAGACCTATCATCCTGTAGACCTATCATGTATGTAGACCTATCATCCTGTAGACCTATCATCCTGTAGACCTATCATCCTGTAGACCTATCCTATCATCCTGTAGACCTATCATGTATGTAGACCTATCATCCTGTAGACCCTATCATCCTGTAGACCTATCATCATGTAGACCTATCATCCTGTAGACCTATCATCCTGTAGACCTATCATGTATGACCTATCATCATGTATGTAGACCTATCATCCTGGACCCATCATGTTGTAGACCCATCATGGTCACTTGTTTTCTGGTGACAGGTAGGAGGACTACATTGCTGCAGCATAGCCTATGATACAGGCTAATATACGGACCGGATGGCTTTTGGGGTCACCTTATTTGTTTTGTTGTAAAGATATATCTTTTAATTGTAGCTGCAGAGTTTTAAAACAGCCTATCACTTGAACATCGTTGCTTTATATCAGTGCACACGCAAGCACTCTCTTGCAGTCTCTCAATTCCATTCAAATTGCATCCAAAATAGATAATATAGGTGGTGATATAGATGTCCTAGCCTACCTTTTTCAGGTAGTACATTCAATGCAGTATATGTGTTATATTTAAGTAATGAATGATGGGTGATGCATAATAACTTCAAATGTATAGCCTCTGTCTCTTGCGCTAAACGCACGCACCTGTGTTCCGCTGGCCTCTCTACTTAAAAAAAAACACTGCTTAGCACTTGGAGTCTCATGTAGGAAAAGCTAGACTAGAATAGCTTGCTGGACTTTTTGTTGTTGTTGCATTTCTTATACCAATAAACTATTCAAAGAGGGATGCAAGCTCTTGTTTGCTGAATGTTAAATACAGCAGCCAATAGAACTCACGGGGAGTTAGCAAGAAGAGCGAACGTGTGATGGTGGAAGTCTATAGCAGATATTTATTCAGACCCATAACCAGTCAATCTTCGTGAAGAGAATTAAAAGCCGTCTGCATCTAATTCTAGACCACTATTATGCAAACATGTCATTAGAATGATAAAGATACGGACAACTTAACGTATTTCAATTACTGTTGAAAGCAAGGAAGGAAGCAACAATAGAGAGAAAGAAGTAGGAAATAACATTCTGGGATTATTATTTTTTTTAAATTCAAATTCGCTAGCCTACACATGTCACTGTGTAGGCAGCATGTGCTGCACCAGAATTGGATGTTCTCTCCCAACTTTATCACGAATTTACGAACACACCCGAAGTCGTAAAATGTCCAGCAAAGTAATCTCTTATTCTAGCAAGATGTTGCATAGCAACAGCATCAACTTCCGGGAGACAGCGTTAGTCTAAGCGCTAGTACGCTCAACTGAAAGAATACCATTTGATTACACTTACAGTATACTAGAATGAACTCATTCTCATTAAGTATGTAGTATACATGTTGTTACTATGGGTACTTGAACACTGCTCTTATTTGTATGCGGCTTTAGTAACTCAATGATTAAAAAATATATTACATTGTTTGCAAACTGCTATGTAAACAGGTGGTGATCAAAACAGATGGGGAACCCTGAATGACAGGTCAACACAGACGATCATATACGTATTGGATAATGGCACAGGATGGCTCTACTCCTAGTAACAAAAACTGCTAAATTCTTCCATTATGGAGGCTTACACTGCTGTGACCAACCACACAGTGGCAGCATTGTGAAATAGATGTTACCCAGGTCTAATTCACAGGTTGTGTTCATTAGAGCACAATGCGGAAAATGAAAATAAGTGTTTCTTATTGGCCAATTCCAGGTATAGAACCTCCGTGATTCAGTCCGGTTTCTTCCGTTTGGCGCATAATTAACACGACCCTGATCTCGTAAAGAGTCAGACACACAGAGACACGGGTTGAGAAAAGGACAAGGCTTTTATTGAGGGTATAATTTACAGTGGGTGGGGTAGGGAGGGGGACGGTTCATGTTTCTGGAGTCTGTTGCTTCTGCTCTGGTGGGGGTTTGGGTTGACTGTCCTGTGTCTGAATAGAGAGCTCCTCATCTAGACGCTCCTTCGCTCTCACCACCTTCAAATACACAGAGGGACGGACATGGACACACACACAAGCAGACAGGACACACACACACACACACACACACACACACACACACACAAGCAGACAGGACAAACACACACACAAGCAGACAGGACACATACACAAGCAGACAGGACACACACAATTAATTGATCCAAATCCTTAGCAGTGCACCTCAATACATGGCAAGTCATATTTGTCTACTGTTCTGTTATCATAATGATACATTGACATTGTAAATATTCATTTAGGTACCACTGGATCTGGCATGTGGTGTCCTAATTAGAGGTCGACTGATTAATCGGAATGGCCGATTCAAAGTTTTGTTTTTTTACACCTTTATTGAATCTTTATTTAACTAGGCAAGACAGTTAAGAACACATTCTTATTTTCATAAGCATTCATTCAAACAGCACTTTCGTGCATTTTGCCAGCAGCTCTTCGTTGTGCGTCAAGCATTGCACTGTTTATGACTTCAAGCCTATCAACTCTTGAGATTAGCCTGGTTAGCAGGGTGCGCGCTAATAGCGTTTCAAACGTCACTTGGGGTAGTTATTCCCCTTGCTCTGCATGGATAACGCTGCTTTGAGGGTGGCTGTTGTCGTTGTGTTCCTGGTTCAAGCCCAAGTAGGGGCGAGGAGAGGGACGGAAGCTATACTGTTACACTGGCAATACTAAAGGGCCTATAAGAACATCCAATAGTCAAAGGTTTAAGAAATACAAATGGTATAGAGAGAAATAGTCCTATACTTCCTATAATAACTACAATCTAAAACTTCTTACCTGGGAATATTGAAGACTCATGTTAAAAGGAACCACCAGCTTTCATATGTTCTCATGTTCTGAGCAAGGAACTTAAAATGTTAGCTTTCTTACGTGGCAAATATTGCACTTTTACGTTCTTCTCCAACACTTTGTTTTTGCATTATTTAAACCACATGTTTCATTATTTATTTGAGGCTAAATTGATTTTATTGATGTATTATATTAAGTTCAAATAAGTGTTCATTCAGTATTGTTGTAATTGTCACTATCACAAATATTAATCTGTATCGTCTTTTTTGGTCCTCCAATAATCGATATCGGAGTTGAAAAATCATAATCGGCCGACCTCTAGTCCTAATATAAGGCATGATCATGATAGTGACTACAGGTCTAAGAATGTGCGCTATCATCAGGACAGCTCTGTGCAAGGCTCTGTACAAGCACCAAAGAGGTATGAAACCCAAGAGACTCAACTTGCCATTACGCCTTATGAATACCTCAAGGAGGTGGTCTGAGTCTCCATGGATACAAGGAAGCAATTGCTTGTTGAGTCACATGGTTTCAAGCCTCTCTGGCACTAATAATCACTGACTCGCACAGAGATGGCTCAATACTGGAAATTGAACAATGAACCTCACCTTGGACTGTAGATAGAAAGATCCGCCCACCTCCTTGTCGTTGACTTTAAAAAGGTGCTCATAGTTCTGTTGACAAAGTACAACAGGTCAGTCATGAACAGGTTGGCCCCACCAATGGCCTAATATGGAAATACATTTACAACCACATACACACACTTGTCTGTCTTGTATGTAGGCCACATGAAGGAACTTCCTGTTTTCTAAATTTGTATTTGTATGACCCTGTCCAGAAAACCCTCTAGCCTGCACCCTACCCCATAGACACTTGTGTAAATATGACTGGACAGGGATTAACGACATGCAACATCTCCTCCTAACCTGTTAGGGGACAAGATGGACGACATGCCACATCTCCTCCTAACCTGTTAGGGGACAAGATGGACGACATGCCACATCTCCTCCTAACCTGTTAGGGGACAAGATGGACGACATGCCACATCTCCTCCTAACCTGTTAGGGGACAAGATGGACGACATGCCACATCTCCTCCTAACCTGTTAGGGGACTAGATGGACGACATGCAACATCTCCTCCTAACCTGTTAGGGGACAAGATGGACGACATGCCACATCTCCTCCTAACCTGTTAGGGGACAAGATGGACGACATGCCACATCTCCTCCTAACCTGTTAGGGGACAAGATGGACGACATGCCACATCTCCTCCTAACCTGTTAGGGGACAAGATGGACGACATGCAACATCTCCTCCTAACCTGTTAGGGGACAAGATGGACGACATGCCACATCTCCTCCTAACCTGTTAGGGGACAAGATGGAGGTACCGGTACATTGTTAATAATCATCCAATCATCCGTGTCGTGTGAAGTTCCTAGGGGAAGGGGCGAGGCAGGGACAGGGCCTGTGTTCTCTGGGTGTTGTCTTCAATGTACTATAAAGTGTGAGTACCTTCTGGAGCTCCTCAGGGGTGAGCGTGGCGATATTGAGGATCTGCTGGGCCTCCTGTAAGGTCATCCCAGTGAGACTAGAGGCTGCTGCTGACTGCTGTCCGGCACGCCCCCCTGGCCTCCGCTGCAGCTTGACTGGCTGCAGACAGAGACAGATGAGACCGGGTTGGTCACCTTCTCAGGTAAGGAACGTTTATGTAACAGTTTGTTTCTCTCTCAGAGACAGGTAGAGAGACAGAAAGACAGATTTAATTGCCCTAAATGAGACACGTTTTCACAGTCCATTTTACATTGAAATACCATACAAAAGCATCGTTGAGTGAGGAACATACCTGCATATTCTTGCCGCAATGCACGCGCAAACGCCCGTCCTACTACCTGCGCCCCCATGACAATGATCTGCGCAAGATATTTTGCCTACACAAAGACAAGAGAGATTGTTAGTTCCACTTTATGTCAACAGAAAGCAACAGTCTGGTTTGGCTCAAGAAGGCCTAGTCTCGCGACAGCGACAGATTACAGCTCATAATGAATGAAGGGCGACCGCAATATAAACCAAAACCACTTCTCCCCTCAGAGAGCATTAGACCTGATTAGTTTCAGGAACATTGTGTTGACAGGCAACATTGTGAACCAGCCATAGTCATACTGTTACAGAAGTATTAGATCAGACAGAGCGGGCAAAGGTAGAGCAGGTCTGAAGCACAGTGACTGTGCTGTATGTGCAGTGCTGATTGAGAGCATCATTAACTACCCTGAACAAACACATAACGCAACATGCAATAGTTTCTACAATTTTACTCAGTTACAATTCATATAAAGATATGTCAATTGAAATAAATTCATTAGGCCCTAATCTATGGATTTCACATAACTGTTGGTCACAGATACCTTAAGAAAAGGTAGGGGTGTGGATCAGAAAACCAGTCAGTATCTGATGTGACCAGCATTTGTCTCATGCAGCGCATGTTGTCCAACTCCTCTTCAATGGCTGTGTGAAGTTTCTGGGTATTGGCTGGAACTGGAACACGCTGTCGTACACGTCGAGCCAGAGCATCCCAAACATGCTCAATGGGTGACACGTCTGGTGAGTATGCAGGCCAAGGGGCCGTGCACCCGTCTGGTGAGTATGCAGGCCAAGGGGCCGTGCATTGTCATGCTAAAACACGAGGTGAATGACACGACAATGTGCCTCAGGATTTTGTCACGATATCTAGGTGCATTTAAATTGCCATCAATAAAATTCAATAGTATTCGTTGTCTGTAGCTTGTCTGCCCATACCATAACCCCACCGCCACCATGTGGCACTCAGCAAACCGCTCGCCCACACAATGCCATACACGTGTTCTGAGGTTGTAAGGCCGGTTGGATGTAAACTGCCAAATTCTCTAAAATGACGAAGGTGGCTTATGGTAGAGAAATGAACACTCAATTCTTTGGCAACAGCTCTGGACATTCCTGCAGTCAGCATGACAAATTCACATCTCCTCAAACCTTCAGACATCTGTGGCATTGCGTTGTGACAAAACTGTACATTTTAGAGTGGTAATTTATTTTCCCCAGCACAAGGTGCACCTATATATATTGAACATGCTGTTTAAACAGCTTAATGATATGCAACACCGGTCATGTGGATGGATGATCTTGGCAAAGGAGAAATGCTCACTGACAGGGTTGCAAAACATTAGCACACAACATTGAGAAATAAGCTTTCTGTTCATATGGAATATTTCTGGGATCTTTTATTTCATCTCATGAAACATGGGACCAACACTTTACATTTTGCGTTTATATGCGTGTAGTTAGCTCGCTTATTAAAGCAACAATATGAGCCAGCTACCGAACGTTAGCTACAAAGATAGAAGACAGATCAAGGATACATTATGGTTGCATAAGCTAAATTAGATAGCCAAGATTGGCAAGGTGTGCGGGCTATAGCAAGAGAAGCAAGCAGCGTTTCTCCTTCACAGTTTCCCTAATCATGACACAGCTATTCATAGCGTTTCAAAATACAAAGATATCTCACCATTGCGTTTATCCGATTATTTACAGTACAGTACACAATAAGACCGTGGAGGAGCACGGCGTTTTCACATGTACCCCCATCAAGGTCGCAGTAGGTTCAAAGTTCAAGGGCCAAACTCGGAACAAAGATATTCGAGTTTGGTGAAAATCCACAAACCGGTGCTCTCTCTGTATAAAAATACTGCTCTCTAGTGGATGGCTGTTTAAATTGCACCAATTTTCATTGCACAGCCTTCATCATCACGTCTTGCCAGCAGACCAGACTTGTGTGCTAACAGCTAGCGGCACTAGGCTCGGACAGCATGACCTTAATCCAGGGATGAGGAATACATTGCACTACGAATTGTCCCACCGGAAAGATTGAACGACTGCTATTTTTTTCCGGAGAGCTGCCCTTTTCATCCTCATGCTAGATAGAAAGTGCTTTGAACAACAATGGACAGTCAGCCAATCAGGCTCAGTGCGGGCTGTCATTGCGCTGTGGAAATGTCAGTGACGAATTGATAACATTGCTTGTTTTTGCAGTAAGCAGGTCCCCTGTACAGTACCTGCGCGGTGAGGGGAGTAGGTTAAATCAAGGTGCCGGAGGTGAGCTGAGGGCCCTAAAGTTATTATAAGTGATTTTAGTTGAGATTTCCAATTGAAATACACCGTACCACGTATCCTCCAAGGATATGTTTTATTGTTTCATGTGCAAGAGATTATTACTATGTTACTTTGTTTCAAAAAGTCCCTTGTATCCTCTAAGGAGATGTTTGATTTAAACCATTAGCTTCTGAGTACTCAGATGGTATTAATGTGTCACTAATCACAGTGGCTGCAGTCCACCGTGCCATGATATACACCGACCTAACACCAGGCTTGCCATGCAGTCATTCATCTGTCCTGTTCGGCAATAGCTAAACATCATTTCATTCACTTTATTGTTCCTTTCCCATTGTTTTCATTCAAGTGAAAAAAATGTTTCTATTATCTTTCTCCGGATATCCTAATGTGGCCTGAGTTGGAAACAGTATTACCGTTGACATTATATTCTAAAACGATACTAACCACCAGTGGGACATCTGTTATTGCTTTGTACATGATTTTCATGAATTAGAGATATACTTAAGTGTTTTTCTCTCGTCTCCGTCAAGACAATAGGATTAATAATAGCTATATTAGCTTACATTAGAATGTACTCTGGAACTAGTGGGAGGGAATTCTAATGCCACTGAATCAATGAATAGAGGCCAGGGCCCTCAGCAGTGGTCAGCCCATGCACCTTGACTTAAACTACTCCCCTCATGGGCTCAGGTACAGGAGACCTACTTACTGCCAAAACAGGACTCAGTCAGGTCTTCATACTGTGCCGTATAGCAATGTTATGAATTTGTCATTGTGAATTCATTTAATATTTTTTTTTTTTTCTAGGCAAGTCACTAGGCAAGTCAGGTTAATGCACCCATGACAACAATGACATGGATTACCAATGAATTACTGTACTTCAAACGAGCATCCATAGTTCGGGGAAAGTTTGTCATACTAAGCCATTCCCCACAAGGGACGACGTTGTTCAACACAAGTTCTAGTGCCATTAGCATGAAGACGAAAAGGGCAGCTTTTCGGAAAAACTACAGTCGTTCAATCTTCCCGGTGTAACAGTTGAGATAATGGGACAATTGGGAGTACAACACATCCTGGATTGAGGTACTTTTTCCAGGCCATATCTCACGCCGGCTCTGCGGTGTCTTGATCTACAGTCATGCTCTCCGACCCCAGTGCAGCTCAGTGTAAACAAGCGTAACGGTAGTGTACGAGCCACTTTGGCCTGTTTATGAGTTGTGTGTCTGGTATCTGTCAAGGGTCATTTATACTTGTTTTGTACACTAGAGGGCACTATATGTTGGGGTCATGGGTCACGTGTGTATATAATTAGCACAGGTGACCAGGAAGGGTTATCAGGTGAGAAGAGAGCACATAGTTATTACCGTATCACAGATACAGCTTATAGAGTCCATCTCTCTGTACCCTTTTCTACAGGAATATGTGTTTTGGAGCCATTTATATATGCAATAAATGGAACTTCACCCCAAAAGAGTAATGTTTGGAGGGCTGATTCTTGTGGACGTGTGACGGACAGCTCTCTCCTGTGCCAGTGGCAGTTTATAGGGGAGCGCCACTACAGGTCGAGTCGGAATCCCTGGCAACATCATGAGTACATTCACTAGTTCACCCCTTTCTCTTTGAGATTAACAAACATTCCCCTGTAAACATACTTTTGTTTTAAGCAACACATTGAAAGACAAGGAAATGGCAGGTGTACAAGGTTCAAACAGTTGTTTATTGCAAGGCAACATGAACATTCCCACAAAACCATTATTCATAAGACGGACAGAGAAATAATGCTTTATTCAAAGTATAAAAGAGATGTTTCTTTTTGTTAATTTCCCAAAGAACAATGTAAGACATCTGAGAGATTGCAGGCACAAAACACATGACAAACACACAATCACTGGCACCAACAATATCTAGGCCCTACAGTCAATGCATTGGTGTCTGTTCACTTTTCAAGTACTCCACAATGGCTGCGTTTACACAGGCAGCCCAATTCTGATATTTTGCCCAAGTACTGGCAAAAAGCTCTTATCTGATTGGTTTAAAGACCAATTAAAGAAACACGACAGAATTGGACTGCCTGTGTAAACTCAGTGAGTCTGACTACTATTCAAGAATGCTTGGTTGGTTCCAGTCTTTCTGTCATTGTAAACAACATGATTGGTTCGATCAGACTTGGATCAGCCTATTAAAAGTATTGCCGTGTGCTGTACTAGTCTTGATCATGGCTGCTGTGATTGCATCATATAGCAATAATACTGTAAGTTATTAAGAAAAGGTAACAACAGTATAATAAAAGAATGAGCTCCTTTAGTGAGGAATACTTCAATAACAGTCTTAAGACGAAGTGTTAACATATGAGGTACAGGAATTCCAGTTCTACAGTCTATCAATGTAGAAAGAAAGGTACAGCTACTTCCCACCACATTACAACCCCAGAGATCCACAGACACACTCCTGTATAACTCCCACGGGGGGGGGTTGGCTTGTCAATACATGACACCCACATGGAAGAACGTCACACACAAAACAGAGCGCAGCCCCGATGCTATAAACTATCTCCCAAGATCTGCTGGCTGAACTAAGATATGCACCTGGGTCACGTTCATTACGGCACGCAACGGAAAACGTTTTGAAATGCTTTGCAACGGAAAACGAAAATCCAGGTAATCCCTCCCTGTTTGAGGTTGTTTTTGCCCGTTTGGTGATTAATGAACACGACCCTGGAGTGGTACAGGACTGTTAGTAGGTCTTTATCACTGGCCAGAGAATGAAGCTACCTAAACAACAAAACAATATTCTATTCCTATCAATAGAAGCCAGCCATGCTTTAACCTGAAGGCTGTTTACCCTGTTGTACCCTGTCTGTGTGTGTTTGCTGTGTGCTTGTTGAGGCCGTATGGGGATACCAGATGGGATATCCAGGTGGAGTGTGAGTCTTTGTGTGTGTGTGTGTGTGTGTGTTAATGTATAGTGATGCATAGGAGGTGGTAAATCTGGAAGACCATAGATACTGTATTCAGGAACATGCGTTTGACTTTTTCATAGTTACTGAAGATTATGGACTATGGTTCATATTGGCCCATAAAAAAGCAAGCAGTGGTCTAGTCATTATTATTATGACACAGGTGTAAGGTTAGGAGTGGTGACAGACACACAGGTGTAAGGTTAGGAGTGGTGACAGACACACAGGTGTAAGGTTAGGAGTGGTGACAGACACACAGGTGTAAGGTTAGGACAGTGGTGACAGACACACAGGTGTAAGGTTAGGAGTGGTGACAGACACACAGGTGTAAGGTTAGGAGTGGTGACAGACACACAGGTGTAAGATACACAGGTTTAGGGTGAGTGGTGACAGACACACAGGTGTCCATCCAGTATGGCGGTAAGGGCTGGGTTGTAAGGGAGTGTTGGGAGTCATTTAACTATCTAGCCTGGTAGGAATGTTAGCTATTTACAGTACAAGGCAGCTGCAAGTCAAAGGTCAAATTGGGGTGAGGTTGCCTTTAACAACAGACCTAGGATCAGATTCCCAAACCCCGGTCCTACCTTTAAACATTATGGGGAGGAAAACATATCTGATCCTGATTCAGTCAATGGTTAGAGGCAACATCTACGTACTCAGAGTATTAGAGGATGATACGAGGATATGGGAGGTAGGGCTGCAAAAGTCTGGTAACTTTCCCTAAAATTCCCAGGAAAACAAGCAGGAAATCCAAGAATTCTCCAATTGGTATTTCTGGAAAACCTAGACATTTTGTTGACAGAATTTTACAACCCTCATGACAGGTTAATGTTATGCGTTTGAGAGATGTTCTTTTGACATAGGACACATCAGTGGCACACAGGAATGACACGTTTCAGTCCAACAGGCCCTTGGCTACTGCTGGACCCTGATTGGTCCGCAAGGCAACACACACTAGTCACCCTGAAAGACACAAGAGCATGGGTAAGTGTGTGTGTGTGTGTGTGTGTACATTTGTGTTTGTGTGTGTGTGTCACTCACCCACTCATCGTCTTCTACTCCCTGGAAGGACTCCTGTGGTAGAGGGTTGTCGTCCATGTTCCCCAGCTTGCCTATCATGGCACTCAACAGCTGTAGTACAGACAGATGGTTGACACACTATAGTCCCACTACTGACTAGTGGTGAGTACCAAGACAGATGGTTGACACACTATAGTCCCACTACTGACTAGTGGTGAGTACCAAGACAGATGGTTAACACACTATAGTCCCACTACTGACTAGTGGTGAGTACCAAGACAGATGGTTGACACACTATAGTCCCACTACTGACTAGTGGTGAGTACCAAGACAGATGGTTAACACACTATAGTCCCACTACTGACTAGTGGTTAACACACTATAGTCCCACTACTGACTAGTGGTTAACACACTATAGTCCCACTACTGACTAGTGGTGAGTACCAAGACAGGTGGTTAACACACTATAGTCCCACTACTGACTAGTGGTTAACACACTATAGTCCCACTACTGACTAGTGGTGAGTACCAAGACAGATGGTTAACACACTATAGTCCCACTACTGACTAGTGGTTAACACACTATAGTCCCACTACTGACTAGTGGTTAACACACTATAGTCCCACTACTGACTAGTGGTGAGTACCAAGACAGATGGTTGACACACTATAGTCCCACTACTGACTAGTGGTTAACACACTATAGTCCCACTACTGACTAGTGCTGAGTACCAAGACAGATGGTTAACACACTATAGTCCCACTACTGACTAGTGGTTAACACACTATAGTCCCACTACTGACTAGTGCAGAGTACCAAGACAGATGGTTAACACACTATAGTTCCACTACTGACTAGTGGTGAGTACCAAGACAGATGGTTGACACACTATAGTCCCACTACTGACTAGTGGTTAACACACTATAGTCCCACTACTGACTAGTGCTGAGTACCAAGACAGATGGTTAACACACTATAGTCCCACTACTGACTAGTGGTGAGTACCAAGACAGATGGTTAACACACTATAGTCCCACTACTGACTAGTGCTGAGTACCAAGACAGATGGTTAAAACATTATAGTCCCACTACTGACTAGTGGTTAACACACTATAGTCTCACTACTGACTAGTGGTGAGTACCAAGACAGATGGTTAAAACATTATAGTCCCACTACTGACTAGTGGTGAGTACCAAGACAGATGGTTAACACACTATAGTCCCACTACTGACTAGTGCTGAGTACCAAGACAGATGGTTAACACACTATAGTCCCACTACTGACTAGTGGTGAGTACCAAGACAGATGGTTAACACACTATAGTCCCACTACTGACTAGTGGTGAGTACCAAGACAGATGGTTAACACACTATAGTCCCACTACTGACTAGTGCTGAGTACCAAGACAGATGGTTAAAACATTATAGTCCCACTACTGACTAGTGGTTAACACACTATAGTCTCACTACTGACTAGTGGTGAGTACCAAGACAGATGGTTAAAACATTATAGTCCCACTACTGACTAGTGGTTAACACACTATAGTCTCACTACTGACTAGTGGTGAGTACCAAGACAGATGGTTAACACACTATAGTCCCACTACTGACTAGTGCTGAGTACCAAGACAGATGGTTAACACACTATAGTCCCACTACTGACTAGTGGTGAGTAAAGACAGATGGTTAACACACTATAGTCCCACTACTGACTAGTGGTGAGTACCAAGACAGATGGTTAACACACTATAGTCCCACTACTGACTAGTGGTGAGTACCAAGACAGATGGTTAACACACTATAGTCCCACTACTGACTAGTGGTGAGTACCAAGACAGATGGTTAACACACTATAGTCCCACTACTGACTAGTGGTGAGTACCAAGACAGATGGTTAACACACTATAGTCCCACTACTGACTAGTGCTGAGTACCAAGACATATGGTTAACACACTATAGTCCCACTACTGACTAGTGCTGAGTACCAAGACAGATGGTTAAAACATTATAGTCCCACTACTGACTAGTGGTTAACACACTATAGTCCCACTACTGACTAGTGGTGAGTACCCATATCCCTCATTTAACATGATATCAACATGATATCACACACACACACACCTCATCTTTCTTCTGCTCGTCAGTCTTCTCCTCCAGGTAGTGAGAGGATGGAAGGTACTTTCTCACTTGGACCTCCTTGGGGGCCTCACTCACTGAGAGGACAGACAGACAGATGGACAGACAGACACAGAGACAGCTGTGTTAGAATGGCAGTGGGCCACTGTGTATATACGGGGTTGTGTTAGAATGGCAGTGGGCCACTGTGTATATACAGGGTTGTGTTAGAATGGCAGTGGGCCACTGTGTATATACAGGGTTGTGTTAGAATGGCAGTGGGCCACTGTGTATATACAGGGTTGTGTTAGAATGGCAGTGGGCCACTGT
>NC_088225.1:27755466-27834320 GCF_036934945.1 Oncorhynchus masou masou | reverse complement strand
TGATGTTGACAGTGTGCTCTGTGGCCGAGCAGTGAGGTAGACACACAAATGAAACAGTAGGAGGCGCTCACTGCTCGGCTAGCAACACACAGTACGTCCCCATGCCGCTGCTTTAAAGGTTACAGAAACTACTTCCTACAAAGTGCTGTGAACACAATTGGACAAACTTCCTGTTTTATCGGAAGTGAAGTCAAACTGATTTAGAAGGGATTACAGATTAATTGACTGCATCTCCTTACTTTGAATAGTAGGCTGGTGCTATTGGATGTCAATCAGAATGACATCCAACCAAGGAGCACACAATCCCTTTTAGTCAGAACATCACCCAGGCGATAGTGATGTCAACCTCACAACTGCTGCTAACCTCTCAACAACTCTCCTCCAAACATAACCGAAACTAAACGTGAGCACTTTGATGACTATTTTTGACAATCTTTTCCCGATTCGGGGAGGGTGACCATCGTGGACCAGCCCTTTCCACAATGATATGTGACGGGCTTGTTGTTGCAAACTAGGGGCTTGTGTAAGGACGCAGAGCAACTCAAGTCTTAGAAGGCAGACAAACGGTGTAATATCACCCAGCAAATGACCAATATTCTTCTTCTTCTTCTTCTTCATGACGGTAACGTCTATGGCACAGGTGTTGTTATGTACCCCCTGGTGGACAGGAGAATTACTCCGGTCAGCCTCCCACTCCAATCTATTATTGTCCACAACAACTCTACTTCTAAATGACACAGTGAGTTAAGTACTGGGTATGAACGGTCCACTGTTTCAGTAACACACTGTGTTGTGGAACAGTGTTTGAAATGACCTTTCATTAAGACCAGCTGTGTAAAACAGGTGGCTGTCCAGTGAAGAGTCCTGAGTCCTTGTGGAGTTGGCTGTTGGTTGCTTTGTCCCGAGTTCAACAGTCCCACATTGTGCCAAAACATATCCAGCCTTGAGGGTAGACTGGGAGCTGGGTATCCTGAACCACAGGGTGTGTGACACATTAATGGCTGACACTAAAGGGCTGACTCAAACCGTGCCGCGTTGGCTGGGATTTTCTGTTCACATTGTTCTGTTTAGCATGGTTCAGCATCATGGCGTAACCAGGCCAGGCTGCTACGGTTAGGCATGGTTTGGTCCTACGGTGTGAATCAGGCTTTACTGCTACGTACAGCTGGGCTGGTCACAGAACACAGCCACACTACAAACCGCCTCACTTCACTTTTCCAAGGAAGTGGGGTTAATTCACAGACTTGAGAACAATTGACTTATGTTAGAATCCGTATGGTTGGATTGATGCATTCAACATGCACTTATACCGTACACACCAATGTCTTTGTTACGTTTTACAAAACATGGAACTGCCAACTTGTACTTGTGGCTCTCTGGAAACATTCTCTTTCTCTTTCCATCTTCACTACCTTGGTTTTCCTTTCATTTACGCTCAGGCTTGAAACGGACACCTTTATCTGTGGACTAGGGTCCTTCCATAAGCTGGCGTCGCAGAGATATGATGTATGTAGAATGTTGAGTGAACCATGTTATGTGGGTATAGGAGGGGAGGTGAGAGGAGAAGAGGACAGGTGAAAGGAGCATCTCAACACAAGAAACATTTTCCTGAAGAGCCAAATACCCCTCCCCCTCTACTCTCTCTCTCTCTCCATCTTTCTTTAAAGGTCTTACATTTCCATTTTCCATACGGTATGTCCATACTTTATTTTCCATACGGTATGTCCATACTTTATTTTCCATACGGTATGTCCATACTTTATTTTCCATGACGGTATGTCCATACTTTATTTTCCATACAGTATGTCCATACTTTATTTTCCATACGGTATGTCCATACTTTATTTTCCATGACGGTATGTCCATCGTTTTGAGAATAATTACAGTTATGGTAGTTTTTGTTAGTCATTTGTTTGTTCTGTTGTCATTGATGTTCAGACGAGACATTTTGTGATGTTGAAGTTTTGTTTTATATTTCTTGTGTTTTATATTTCTTGCTGCTCTGTAAGTCAGCTTTCTCCCTGGGCTGGCCTGGGATATGGAGGCGCTGTAGGGATGATGGTCCTTCCTGTCCTGAACAGGGTTGTGTTCATTAGGACAAGCAACAGAAAACATAAAAACATGTTTTGCAATGGAAAAGTAGTGTTTCTGAGCATAGATTGTCCCTTAGTTTTTCATTCCGTTTGGTGCCTAATGAACACGACCCAGGTGAGTGGGGTCAGGGGATGGCCAATTTATTATAATAATCCTTACTGACAATCACACCGTTATAGAAGAGGCCCTGTACAGATCCTCACTCTGTGGAGAGAGTACACACTCTCTGAGTCCATCTATTGGCAGGGTTTACCTCCAGACCCACACTCTCTCCGAGTCCATCTATTGACAGGGTTTACCTCCAGACCCACACTCTCTCTGAGTCCATCTATTGACAGGGTTTACCTCCAGACCCACACATGATGTTTATGGTGCTGTCAAAGTGACCATGTGGTCCAGTAGATGGAGTGGTTGTGGTGGTATCAAGGCCCATATCTACACAGACTGGACACATTTATCAGTGTCCAATTTACACAGCACCATCCAGAGGAGAGGATGGGTTCTGAACTTCTGAATGCAAACATAGAGGGCATCTGTTCGGGATTGGGTTTAACAGACCTAGGGCTTGGCGAGACGAAGGGTTTAACAGACCTAGGGCTAGGCTAGACGAAGGGTTTAACAGACCTAGGTCTAGGCTAGACGAAGGGTTTAACAGACCTAGGGCTAGGCTAGACGAAGGGTTTAACAGACCTAGGTCTAGGCTAGACGAAGGGTTTAACAGACCTAGGGCTAGGCTAGACGAAGGGTTTAACAGACCTAGGGCTAGGCTGAGACGAAGGGGTTTAACAGACCTAGGGCTAGGCTAGACGAAGGGTTTAACAGACCTAGGGCTAGGCTAGACGAAGAGTTTAACAGACCTAGGGCTAGGCTAGCCGAAGGGTTTAACAGACCTAGGGCTAGGCTAGACGAAGGGTTTAACAGACCTAGGGCTAGGCTAGACGAAGGGTTTAACAGACCTAGGGCTAGGCTAGACGAAGAGTTTAACAGACCTAGGGCTAGGCTAGACGAAGGGTTTAACAGACCTAGGGCTAGGCTAGACGAAGGGTTTAACAGACCTAGGGCTAGGCTAGACGAAGAGTTTAACAGACCTAGGGCTAGGCTAGACGAAGGGTTTAACAGACCTAGGGCTAGGCTAGACGAAGGGTTTAACAGAAGGGCAGACAAAGGGTTTAACAGACCTAGGGCTGCTAGACGAAGGGTTTAACAGACCTAGGCTGGGCTAGAGGAAGGGTCCCCATGACAGACCTCAACTGAAGGGTTTAACAGACCTATGGGCTAGGCTAGACAAAGGGTTTAACAGACCTAGGGCTAGGCTGAGACGAAGGGTTTAACAGACCTAGGGCTAGGCGAGAAAGGGTTTAACAGACCTAGGGCTAGGTGAGAGAAGGTTTTAACAGACCTAGGGCTAGGCAGACTAAGGGTTTAACAGACCTAGGGCTGAAGTAGACTAAGGGTTTACCAGACCTAGGGCTAGGCTAGACGAAGGGTTTAACAGACCTAGGGCTAGGCTAGACGAAGGGTTTAACAGACCTAGCTAGGGCTAGGCTAGATGAAGGGTTTACCAGACCTAGGGCTAGGCGAGACGAAGGGTTTAACACCTAGGGCTAGGCTAGACTAAGGGTTTAACAGACCTAGGTTTAGAGGAAGGGATCCCCATGACAACATCAACTGAATTACAATATGAACATCTAAAATGGTGGGTAGCCTGGAGAGGAGGGGGGGTGTGAATGGAGAAATGAATGAACAGAGCCCATCCCACCCTCACCAGGGCCTCTTGTCCCTGAAGTCAGTGCCCACACCGTTTCTCTCTCTCTCCTCTCCTGCCTGATGCTGCCAGCCAGCAGGGAAACTAGGTCACTGAACTCTGTCTGCTCTCTGTTTTTTTGTATATAAATTAAAGCCAAAAGGCTGAACTCTCCCACTCCCTCTCTAGCCAGTCAGCGGTCGCCACAAAGCTGTTCACCAGAGGGATAGAGTAAAAACACACACACACACACAAACACACACACACACACACACACAACACACACACACAACACACACACACACACACACACACACACACACACACACACACACACACACACACACACACACACACACACACACACACACAAACAGGCAGGCACACACACAAACAGGCAGGCACACACACAAACAGGCACACACAACAAACAGGCACATACACACACAAACAGGCAGGCACACACACAAACAGGCACGCATGCAGACAGACAGGGTAAAACACTAAAACATGCATGCGCGCACTCACACACACACAGTAAACAAACCCAGATATCCAGTATAATCCTCTCTGGCTAAATATGTTTGGGGTTTGTATGGAGAGGGTTAAAATAAGTAATGTTGTGCAGGAGGCTGCAGTGCTGTCTCTGACAAGACAAGGGAGGATTTGTGCTGTGCAGATTCACTGCACATTTCTATTTCTGCCTCGGACACTCTTAATCACTGTGGTCACACACACATGGAGACTGCTCCACACATGGACACACTCTCTAGCCTCCTCTTTGGTGGCCAGTATTTCTATCTCCCTCCAGGCAGGCATGGTAGAAGCAAACCACCTCCATGTCAGTGGACCAACCTCCAGTGTGATTTCAGAGTCAGATGATGTCACCGGTAACAGGTGTTAATAAGTAGGCTAGGTTTCCCTGGCAACAGTGGAATCCTCAGACATGACTGTTCTCTCCAGTCCAATCCCCTCTGTCCTTTCATCCCTTCATCTCTCTCTCCTCTGTCTCTCTTGCTCATTGAAGCCAGAGAGAGAGAGAGGAGTGTTCTGGTAGCGTGGTCCCAGATCTGTTTGTTGAGTCTGGCAAATTCATGACAATGACAATAGGAGTTGGCAAGACAGCACAAACAGATCTGGGATCAGGCTAGGGTTCTAGGCTGCTGGGTGGAGAAAGCTGAAATTGACACGGATCCTATTCCAGGTTCTACATATTTCAATATAAAATAAGCTGTTTGAATTGAATCATTAACCCTTTGGGCACGTTCTGTCATGTAATGTTCTGCACTTTGACCTTCCCCAGGAGTCTTTATATTATAGGGGATGTGCCAATTGCCAACAGTTGAAAATGTCAAATGTATAAGTCAATTGGTTCTCAGTGGGTTGATATGGTTCTGTAATTTGCTGGTTTTGAGGATCAATAGCAATAACTTTTATGTTGGATTTATGTTTTCTTTTAGAATGAACCCCTATCTGTCATAGTTGAAAAGAAGCGGTACTTTTTACCTGAAAGGGTTAAAAACCAGAAGCTAATTGACGCCAATGAATAATTAAGCTATAACGAGAGTCACAGTATGTGCTTAACACAGGAACATTTGGGGCACTAAATTGTGATAGCTAGCAATATTAGTGCCACTTACAAGGGATGCCATTCATTGACTGAAGTGCCACAGCAGTGCGCAAAGGTTAATTCAAGACTAAGGCCACGAGAGGCCTGTATCCAAGTTATTTTTTGCACATTTTTTGAGATATTTTAAATGTCAGTATTTTAAAACATATTCCAAGTGCCTTTTATTATAAGTGGAAATATAGAAGATATAAAAGTATATGAAAAATGAAATATATATATATGAATATATATTTTTTCCTGGGATCGTGTTCTCGAGGTTCTTGAACATGCTTCATTTTAGAGTTGTAAAAGTCTCCCATTGGTACAACATAGCTTGTGTGCTTCTGTTTTAGAGGAATTTTATTACGATAATGTCAATGGAAAGAAAATGTTTAATAAAGTCGCATTTGATACAATTTATTTGTCATTTTTCAGTTACTACATCCGGAGTGCTGCATCACACACACCACACCATATATTGTTTTTAAATCACATCTCAACTATATTTTAAGTGTTAAAAATGATTCCATGACAACTCAAGTTTATAACTGGCTTTTTAAAAGTGACCAGCTGTTGCCTCTGATGACATGCCCTCCAATGCTGAAGAGATGCTCCACAACTGAAAAGGATGCTTGAACATGTAGGTACGAGGCAGCAATTCTGCTCAGTGTTAGACAGGAACTGCTGTGTCTTCCGGAATTACAGAGAATCAGCCATTGGGATCAGCAGCAGATGTCAGATGTGGGTTGATGAGGTACTACAATTTCTGGTCTTGTGGCAAGTGCACCCTCTATCCATCACTATGGGTACTCCAAAATCTCTGTTGATTGGCTAAAGGGCAAAGATGGTGGATAAATTAAGATAGTTCACTCAAGCCGTTTACCATTTTACATGGTAATTTCCAGTCAAATTAAGTGGGTGTGTCTCCCATAGAAACCAATGCAAGAGCAACTGGGTCTGGTCAACAGGTCTGGTCAACAAGCGTTTCCCAAACTCGGTCCTGCCCCCCATAGCACTACACAGCTGATTCAAATAATCAACACATCATCAAGCTTGTATTATTTGAATAAGCTGTGTCGTGCTATGGAGAGAAAAAAACATGCAGCTCTTGGGGTCCTGGGGACAGATTTTGGTTAACACTCTTATAGTTCATTGACTTTCATTAAACCATCAAATAAAATACAAAAACCCTGAGTGGGGTGTCTGGCTTCCTCTTCCATCTCTCCTATTGGGTACAGCGTCTTCTGTTTGTTGAGTTCTGCTCAGGCACTTGTCAATTGATTTCTTTAGGCTTTTGTCAAGCTTGCCACTGTACTCAGTGGTGGATCAATGTAAGCCAATGCTTACACCATTATGGAGAAAGTTTGGAGAATTGGGACAAACCGTCAGATGGTTGGAGAGTCCTCTGATTCATGGAATGATGCAGTTGGCTTTGACAATGTCAGATCCTTGAACACATCAGTGGCAACATTGACCTGCGTTAGGATGATCACAACATCAGCAAGGACTCACTTATTAGGGATTATTTCCCAGACAAGCGAGGGTCAAAACTAGGCTTGAATGGCGAAAACCCGGATACCGATATTTACCACCCAAAACCACTCAATTTTCAAGGGATAATTATTTATTAGTTATATGAACAGCATGACGTGAAATGGAACTGTTAAATTATATGTGATGTCTAAACATGGCTTTTCTCTGGCCTTCTCTCTGGCCTTTTCTCTGGCCTTTTCTCTGGGCTTCACTCTGGCCTTTTCTCTGGCCTTTTCTCTGGCCTTCTCTATGGCCTTCTCTCAGGCCTTCTCTACGGCCTTCTCTCTGGCCTTTTCTCTGGCCTTTCTCTGGCCTTCCTGGCCTTTTCTCTGGCCTTCTCTACGGCCTTCTCTCAGGCCTTCTCTACGGCCTTCTCTCTGGCCTTTTCTCTGGGCTTCACTCTGGCCTTTTCTCTGGCCTTCACTCTGGCCTTTTCTCTGGCCTTCTCTCTGGCCTTCTCTCTGGCCTTCTCTCTGGCCTTCTCTCTGGCCTTTTCTCTGGCCTTTTCTCTGGCCTTCTCTCTGGTCTTTTCTCTGGCCTTCACTCTGGCCTTTTCTCTGGCCTTCTCTCTGGCCTTTTCTCTGGCCTTTTCTCTGGCCTTCTCTCTGGCCTTTTCTCTGGCCTTCACTCTGGCCAGAGTTTTCTCTGGCCTTCTCTCTGGCCTTTTCTCTGGCCTTCTCTCTGGCCTTTTCTCTGGTCTTCTCTCTGGCCTTTTCTCTGGCCTTTTCTCTGGCCTTCTCTCTGGCCTTTTCTCTGGCCTTCTCTCTGGCCTTCACTCGGCCTTTTCTCTGGCCTTCTCTCTGGCCTTCTCTCTGGCCTTCTATGGCCTTCTCTCTGGCCTTCTCTCTGGCCTTCTCTATGGCCTTCTCTCTGGCCTTCTCTACGGCCTTCTCTCTGGCCTTCTCTACGGCCTTCTCTCTGGCCTTCTCTATGGCCTTCTCTCTGGCCTTCTCTACGGCCTTCTCTCTGGCCTTCTCTCTGGCCTTCTCTATGACCTTCTCTCTGGCCTTCACTACGGCCTTTTCTCTGGCCTTCTCTACGGCCTTCTCTCTGCAGGATCAGTCATCAATCTTCAGACAGGCAGCCCACCTCACTATGGAGGGAAGTTCACAATGCATGTAGACCTATCATCATGTAGACCTATCATCCTGTAGACCTATCATCATGTAGACCTATCATCATGTAGACCAATCATCATCCTGTAGACCAATATCATCCTGTAGACCTATTATCATGTAGACCTATCATCATGTAGACCAATCATCATGTAGACCTATCATCCTGTAGACCTATCATCCTGTAGACCTATCATCATGTAGACCTATCATCCTGTAGACCTATCATCATGTAGACCAATCATCATCCTGTAGACCATCATAGACCAATCATCATCCTGTAGACCTATCATCCTGTAGACCTATCAATCCTGTAGACCTATCATCCTGTAGACCTATTATCATATAGACCTATCATCTTGTAGACCTATCATCATGTAGACCTATTATCATGTAGTATGTAGACCTATCATCATGTAGACCTATCATGTATGTAGACCTATCATCCTGTAGACCTATCATCCTGTGACCTATCATCATGTAGACCTATCATCCTGTAGACCCTATCTATCATGACCTATCATCCTGTAGACCTATCATCCTGTAGACCTATCATGTAGACCTATCATCATGTAGACCTATCATGTATGTAGACCTATATCATAGACCTATCATCATGTAGACCTATCATGTATGTAGACCTATCATCATGTAGACCTATCATGTATGTATCATAGACCTATCATCCTGTAGACCTATCATCCTGTAGACCTATCATGTATGTAGACCTATCATCCTGTAGACCTATATCATGTATGTAGACCTATCATCCTGTAGACCTATCATCCTGTAGACCTATTATCATATGTCATGTAGACCTATTATAGACCTATCATCATGTAGACCTATCATCCTGTAGACCTATCATCATGTAGACCTATCATGTATGTAGACCTATCATCCTGTAGATCCATCATGTATGTAGACCCATCATGGTCACTTGTTTTCTGGTGACAGGTAGGAGGACTACATTGCTGCAGCATAGCCTATGATACAGGCTAATATACGGACCAAATGGCTTTTGGGGTCACCTTATTTGTTTTGTTGTAAAGATATATCTTTTAATTGTAGCTGCAGAGTTTTAAAACAGCCTATCACTTGAACATCGTTGCTTTATATCAGTGCACACGCAAGCACTCTCTTGCAGTCTCTCAATTCCATTCAAATTGCATCCAAAATAGATAATATAGGTGGTGATATAGATGTCCTAGCCTACCTTTTTCAGGTAGTACATTCAATGCAGTATATGTGTTATATTTAAGTAATGAATGATGGGTGATGCATAATAACTTCAAATGTATAGCCTCTGTCTCTTGCGCCAAACGCACGCACCTGTGTTCCGCTGGCCTCTACTTAAAAAAAAACACTGCTTAGCACTTAGAGTCTCATGTAGGAAAAGCTAGACTAGAATAGCTTGCTGGACTTTTTGTTGTTGTTGCATTTCTTATACCAATAAACTATTCAAAGAGGGATGCAAGCTCTTGTTTGCTGAATGTTAAATACAGCAGCCAATAGAACTCACGGGGAGTTTCAAGAAGAGCGAACGTGTGATGTGAAGTCTATAGCAGATATTTATTCAGACCCATAACCAGTCAATCTTCGTGAAGATAATTAAAAGCCGTCTGCATCTAATTCTAGACCACTATTATGCAAACATGTCATTAGAATGATAAAGATACGGACAACTTAACGTATTTCAATTACTGTTGAAAGCAAGGAAGGAAGCAACAATAGAGAGAAAGAAGTAGGAAATAACATTCTGGGATTATTATTTTTTTTAAATTCAAATTCGCTAGCTACACATGTCACTGTGTAGGCAGCATGTGCTGCACCAGAATTGGATGTTCTCTCCCAACTTTATCATGAATTTACGAACACACCGAAGTCGTAAATGTCCAGCAAAGTAATCTCTTATTCTAGCAAGATGTTGCATAGCAACAGCATCAACTTCCGGGAGACAGCGTTAGTCTAAGCGCTAGTACAACTCAACTGAAAGAATACCATTTGATTACACTTACAGTATACTAGAATGAACTCATTCTCATTAAATATGTAGTATACATGTTGTTACTATGGGTACTTGAACACGGCTCTTATTTGTATGCGGCTTTAGTAACTCAATGATTAAAAAATATATTACATTGTTTGCAAACTGCTATGTAAACAGGTGGTGATCAAAACAGATGGGGAACCCTGAATGACAGGTCAACACAGACGATCATATACGTATTGGATAATGGCACAGGATGGCTCTACTCCTAGTAACAAAAACTGCTAAATTCTTCCATTATGGAGGCTTACACTGCTGTGACCAACCACACAGTGGCAGCATTGTGAAATAGATGTTACCCAGGTCTAATTCACAGGTTGTGTTCATTAGAGCACAATGCGGAAAATGAAAATAAGTGTTTCTTATTGGCCAATTCCAGGTATAGAACCTCCGTGATTCAGTCCGGTTTCTTCCGTTTGGCGCATAATTAACACGACCCTGATCTCGTAAAGAGTCAGACACACAGAGACACGGGTTGAGAAAAGGACAAGGCTTTTATTGAGGGTATAATTTACAGTGGGTGGGGTAGGGAGGGGACGGTTCATGTTTCTGGAGTCTGTTGCTTCTGCTCTGGTGGGGGTTTGGGTTGACTGTCCTGTGTCTGAATAGAGAGCTCCTCATCTAGACGCTCCTTCGCTCTCACCACCTTCAAATACACAGAGGGACGGACATGGACACACACACAAGCAGACAGGACACACACACACACACACACACACACACGCAGACAGGACAAACACAAGCAGACAGGACAAACACACACACAAGCAGACAGGACACATACACAAGCAGACAGGACACACACAATTAATTGATCCAAATCCTTAGCAGTGCACTTCAATACATGGCAAGTCATATTTGTCTACTGTTCTGTTATCATAATGATACATTGACATTGTAAATATTCATTTAGGTACCACTGGATCTGGCATGTGGTGTCCTAATTAGAGGTCGACTGATTAATCGGAATGGCCGATTCAAAGTTTTGTTTTTTTACACCTTTATTGAATCTTTATTTAACTAGGCAAGACAGTTAAGAACACATTCTTATTTTCGTAAGCATTCATTCAAACAGCACTTACGTGCATTTTGCCA
Source organism: Oncorhynchus masou masou (assembly GCF_036934945.1). Classification (NCBI taxonomy): domain Eukaryota; kingdom Metazoa; phylum Chordata; class Actinopteri; order Salmoniformes; family Salmonidae; genus Oncorhynchus; species Oncorhynchus masou. The sequence continues at coordinate 27,823,080 of NC_088225.1, read as the reverse complement.
GCAGCTCTTCGTTGTGCGTCAAGCATTGCACTGTTTATGACTTCAAGCCTATCAACTCTTGAGATTAGCCTGGTTAGCAGGGTGCGCGCTAATAGCGTTTCAAACGTCACTTGGGGTAGTTATTCCCTTGCTCTGCATGGATAACGCTGCTTTGAGGGTGGCTGTTGTCGTTGTGTTCCTGGTTCAAGCCCAAGTAGGGGCGAGGAGAGGACGGAAGCTATACTGTTACACTGGCAATACTAAAGGGCCTATAAGAACATCCAATAGTCAAAGGTATAAGAAATACAAATGGTATAGAGAGAAATAGTCCTATACTTCCTATAATAACTACAATCTAAAACTTTTTACCTGGGAATATTGAAGACTCATGTTAAAAGGAACCACCAGCTTTCATATGTTCTCATGTTCTGAGCAAGGAACTTAAAATGTTAGCTTTCTTACGTGGCAAATATTGCACTTTTACGTTCTTCTCCAACACTTTGTTTTTGCATTATTTAAACCACATGTTTCATTATTTATTTGAGGCTAAATTGATTTTATTGATGTATTATATTAAGTTCAAATAAGTGTTCATTCAGTATTGTTGTAATTGTCACTATCACAAATATTAATCTGTATCGTCTTTTTTTGGTCCTCCAATAATCGATATCGGAGTTGAAAAATCATAATCGGCCGACCTCTAGTCCTAATATAAGGCATGATCATGATAGTGACTACAGGTCTAAGAATGTGCGCTATCATCAGGACAGCTCTGTGCAAGGCTCTGTACAAGCACCAAAGAGGTATGAAACCCAAGAGACTCAACTTGCCATTACGCCTTATGAATACTTCAAGGAGGTGGTCTGAGTCTCCATGGATACAAGGAAGCAATTGCTTGTTGAGTCACATGGTTTCAAGCCTCTCTGGCACTAATAATCACTGACTCGCACAGAGATGGCTCAATACTGGAAATTGAACAATGAACCTCACCTTGGACTGTAGATAGAAAGATCCGCCCACCTCCTTGTCGTTGACTTTAAAAAGGTGCTCATAGTTCTGTTGACAAAGTACAACAGGTCAGTCATGAACAGGTTGGCCCCACCAATGGCCTAATATGGAAATACATTTACAACCACATACACACACTTGTCTGTCTTGTATGTAGGCCACATGAAGGAACTTCCTGTTTTCTAAATTTGTATTTGTATGACCCTGTCCAGAAAACCCTCTAGCCTGCGCCCTACCTCATAGACACTTGTGTAAATATGACTGGACAGGGATTAACGACATGCAACATCTCCTCCTAACCTGTTAGGGGACAAGATGGACGACATGCAACATCTCCTCCTAACCTGTTAGGGGACAAGATGGATGACATACAACATCTCCTCCTAACCTGTTAGGGGACAAGATGGACGACATGCAACATCTCCTCCTAACCTGTTAGGGGACAAGATGGACGACATGCCACATCTTCCTAACCTGGGGACAAGATGGACCTGTTAGGGGACAAGATGGGCGACATGCCACATCTCCTCCTAACCTGTTAGGGGACAAGATGGACGACATGCCACATCTCCTCCTAACCTGTTAGGGGACAAGGGACAAGATAGGGGACAAGATGGACATGCCACATCTCCTCCTAACCTGTTAGGGGACAAGATGGACGACATGCCACATCTCCTCCTAACCTGTTAGGGGACAAGATGGACGACATGCAACATCTCCTCCTAACCTGTTAGGGGACAAGATGGACGACATGCAACATCTCCTCCTAACCTGTTAGGGGACAAGATGGACGACATGCAACATCTCCTCCTAACCTGTTAGGGGACAAGATGGACGACATGCAACATCTCCTCCTAACCTGTTAGGGACAAGATCATACAACATCTCCCTAACCTGTTAGGGGGACAAGATGGACGACATGCAACATCTCCTCCTAACCTGTTAGGGGACAAGATGGACGACATGCAACATCTCCTCCTAACCTGTTAGGGGACAAGATGGACGACATGCAACATCTCCTCCTAACCTGTTAGGGGACAAGATGGACATGCCACACATACAAGATGGAACATCTCCTCCTAACCTGTTAGGGGACAAGATGGACGACATGCAACATCTCCTCCTAACCTGTTAGGGGACAAGATGGACGACATACAACATCTCCTCCTAACCTGTTAGGGGACAAGATGGACGACATACAACATCTCCTCCTAACCTGTTAGGGGACAAGATGGAGGTACCGGTACATTGTTAATAATCATCCAATCATCTGTGTCGTGTGAAGTTCCTAGGGGAAGGGGCGAGGCAGGGACAGGGCCTGTGTTCTCTGGGTGTTGTCTTCAATGTACTTTAAAGTGTGAGTACCTTCTGGAGCTCCTCAGGGGTGAGCGTGGCGATATTGAGGATCTGCTGGGCCTCCTGTAAGGTCATCCCAGTGAGACTAGAGGCTGCTGCTGACTGCTGTCCGGCACGCCCCCTGGCCTCCGCTGCAGCTTGACTGGCTGCAGACAGAGACAGATGAGACCGGGTTGGTCACCTTCTCAGGTAAGGAACGTTTATGTAACAGTTTGTTTCTCTCTCAGAGACAGGTAGAGAGACAGATTTAATTGCCCTAAATGAGACACGTTTTCACAGTCCATTTTACATTGAAATACCATACAAAAGCATCGTTGAGTGAGGAACATACCTGCATATTCTTGCCGCAATGCACGCGCAAACGCCCGTCCTACTACCTGCGCCCCCATGACAATGATCTGCGCAAGATATTTTGCCTACACAAAGACAAGAGAGATTGTTAGTTCCACTTTATGTCAACAGAAAGCAACAGTCTGGTTTGGCTCAAGAAGGCCTAGTCTCGCGACAGCGACAGATTACAGCTCATAATGAATGAAGGGCGACCGCAATATAAACCAAAACCACTTCTCCCCTCAGAGAGCATTAGACCTGATTAGTTTCAGGAACATTGTGTTGACAGGCAACATTGTGAACCAGCCATAGTCATACTGTTACAGAAGTATTAGATCAGACAGAGCGGGCAAAGGTAGAGCAGGTCTGAAGCACAGTGACTGTGCTGTATGTGCAGTGCTGATTGAGAGCATCATTAACTACCCTGAACAAACACATAACGCAACATGCAATAGTTTCTACAATTTTACTCAGTTACAATTCATATAAAGATATGTCAATTGAAATAAATTCATTAGGCCCTAATCTATGGATTTCACATAACTGTTGGTCACAGATACCTTAAGAAAAGGTAGGGGTGTGGATCAGAAAACCAGTCAGTATCTGATGTGACCAGCATTTGTCTCATGCAGCGCATGTTGTCCAACTCCTCTTCAATGGCTGTGTGAAGTTTCTGGGTATTGGCTGGAACTGGAACACGCTGTCGTACACGTCGAGCCAGAGCATCCCAAACATGCTCAATGGATGACACGTCTGGTGAGTATGCAGGCCAAGGGGCCGTGCATTGTCATGCTAAAACACGAGGTGAATGACACGACAATGTGCCTCAGGATTTTGTCACGATATCTAGGTGCATTTAAATTGCCATCAATAAAATTCAATAGTATTCGTTGTCTGTAGCTTGTCTGCCCATACCATAACCCCACCGCCACCATGGGGCACTCAGCAAACCGCTCGTCCACACAATGCCATACACGTGTTCTGAGGTTGTAAGGCCGGTTGGATGTAAACTGCCAAATTCTCTAAAATGACGAAGGAGGCTTATGGTAGAGAAATTAACACTCAATTCTTTGGCAACACCTCTGGACATTCCTGCAGTCAGCATGACAAATTCACATCTCCTCAAACCTTCAGACATCTGTGGCATTGCGTTGTGACAAAACTGTACATTTTAGAGTGGTAATTTATTTTCCCCAGCACAAGGTGCACCTATATATATTGAACATGCTGTTTAAACAGCTTCTTGATATGCAACACCGGTCAGGTGGATGGATTATCTTGGCAAAGGAGAAATGCTCACTGACAGGGTTGCAAAACATTAGCACACAACATTGAGAAATAAGCTTTCTGTTCATATGGAATATTTCTGGGATCTTTTATTTCATCTCATGAAACATGGGACCAACACTTTACATTTTGCGTTTATATGTGTGTAGTTAGCTCGCTTATTAAAGCAACAATATGAGCCAGCTACCGAACGTTAGCTACAAAGATAGAAGACATATCAAGGATACATTACGGTTGGATAAGCTAAATTAGATAGCCAAGATTGGCAAGGTGTGCGGGCTATAGCAAGAGAAGCAAGCAGCGTTTCTCCTTCACAGTTTCCCTAATCATGACACAGCTATTCATAGCGTTTCAAAATACAAAGATATCTCACCATTGCGTTTATCCGATTATTTACAGTACAGTACACAATAAGACCGTGGAGGCGCACGGCGTTTTCACATGTACCCCCATCAAGGTCGCAGTAGGTTCAAAGTTCAAGGGCCAAACTCGGAACAAAGATATTCGAGTTTGGTGAAAATCCACAAACCGGTGCTCTCTCTGTATAAAAATACCGCTCTCTAGTGGATGGCTGTTTAAATTGCACCAATTTTCATTGCACAGCCTTCATCATCACGTCTTGCCAGCAGACCAGACTTGTGTGCTAACAGCTAGCGGCATTAGGCTCGGACAGCATGACCTCAGTCCAGGGATGAGGAATACATTGCACTACGAATTGTCCCACCGGAAAGATTGAACGACTGCTATTTTTTTCCGGAAAGCTGCCCTTTTTATCCTCATGCTAGGTAGAAAGTGCTTTGAACAACAATGGACAGTCAGCCAATCAGGCTCAGTGCGGGCTGTCATTGCGCTGTGGAAATGTCAGTGACGAATTGATAACATTGCTTGTTTTTGCAGTAAGCAGGTCCCCGGTACAGAACCTGCGCGGTGAGGGGAGTAGGTTAAGTCAAGGTGCCGGAGGTGAGCTGAGGGCCCTAAAGTTATTATAAGTGATTTTAGTTGAGATTTCCAATTGAAATACACCGTACCACGTATCCTCCAAGGATATGTTTTATTGTTTCATGTGCAAGAGATTATTACTATGTTACTTTGTTTCAAAAAGTCCCTGTATCCTCTAAGGAGATGTTTGATTTAAACCATTAGCTTCTGAGTACTCAGATGGTAGTAATGTGTCACTAATCACAGTGGCTGCAGTCCACCGTGCCATGATATACACCGACCTAACACCAGGCTTGCCATGCAGTCATTCATCTGTCCTGTTCGGCAATAGCTAAATATCATTTAATTCACTTTATTGTTCCTTTCCCATTGTTTTCATTCAAGTGAAAAAATTGCTTCTATTATCTTTCTCCGGATATCCTAATGTGGCCTGAGTTGGAAACAGTATTACCGTTGACATTATATTCTAAAACGATACTAACCACCAGTGGGACATCTGTTATTGCTTTGTACATGATTTTCATGAATTAGAGATATACTTAAGTGTTTTTCTCTCGTCTCCGTCAAGACAATAGGATTAATAATAGCTATATTAGCTTACATTAGAATGTACTCTGGAACTAGTGGGAGGGAATTCTAATGCTACTGAATCAATGAATAGAGGCCAGGGCCCTCAGTAGTGGTCAGCCCATGCACCTTGACTTAAACTACTCCCCTCATGGGCTCAGGTACAGGAGACCTACTTACTGCCAAAACAGGACTCAGTCAGGTCTTCATACTGTGCCGCATAGCAATGTTATGAATTTGTCATTGTGAATTCATTTAATATATATATATTTTTTTTTCTAGGCAAGTCAGTTAAGAACAAATTCTTATTTTCAATGACAGCCTAGGAACAGTGGGTTAACTGCCTGTTCAGGGGCAGAACGACAGATTTGTACCTTGTCAGCTCGGGGGTTTGAACTTGCAACCTTCCAGTTACTAGTCCAATGCTCTAACCACTAGGCTTCCCTGCCACCTGTAGTGTTTTTGTCCCTAGAAATGCTTTTTAAACATGAATGACGATGTAATATGGTGTATTTGTTAAGACAGTGTCCACCAGTTAAGTTTTTGGAGCTCGAACAAAGAAATAAACAATTCAACGACAACCATGTTCTTGTGTGTGGCTGTTTATTGCCTTTGTTAATGCACCCATGACAACAATGACATGAATTACTGTACTTCAAACGAGCATCCATAGTTCGGGGAAAGTTTGTCATACTAAGCCATTCCCCACAAGGGACGACGTTGTTCAACAGAAGTTCTAGTGCCATTAGCATGAAGACGAAAAGAGCAGCTTTTCGGAAAAACTACAGTCGTTCAATCTTCCCGGTGTAACAGTTGAGATAATGGGACAATTGGGAGTACAACACATCCTGGATTGAGGTACTTTTTCCAGGCCATATCTCACGCCGGCTCTGCGGTGTCTTGATCTACAGTCATGCTCTCCGACCCCAGTGCAGCTCAGTGTAAACAAGCGTAACGGTAGTGTACGAGCCACTTTGGCCTGTTTATGAGTTGTGTGTCTGGTATCTGTCAAGGGTCATTTATACTTGTTTTGTACACTAGAGGGCACTATATGTTGGGTCATGGTCATGTGTGTATATAATTAGCACAGGTGACCAGGAAGGGTTATCAGGTGAGAAGAGAGCACATAGTTATTACCGTATCACAGATACAGCTTATAGAGTCCATCTCTCTGTACCCTTTTCTACAGGAATATGTGTTTTGGAGCCATTTATATATGCAATAAATGGAACTTCACCCCAAAAGAGTAATGTTTGGAGGGCTGATTCTTGTGGATGTGTGACGGACAGCTCTCTCCTGTGCCAGTGGCAGTTTATAGGGGAGCGCCACTACAGGTCGAGTCGGAATCCCTGGCAACATCATGAGTACATTCACTAGTTCACCCCTTTCTCTTTGAGATTAACAAACATTCCCCTGTAAACATACTTTTGTTTTAAGCAACACATTGAAAGACAAGGAAATGGCAGGTGTACAAGGTTCAAACAGTTGTTTATTGCAAGGCAACATGAACATTCCCACAAAACCATTATTCATAAGACGGACAGAGAAATAATGCTTTATTCAAAGTATAAAAGAGATGTTTCTTTTTGTTAATTTCCCAAAGAACAATGTAAGACATCTGAGAGATTGCAGGCACAAAACACATGACAAACACACAATCACTGGCACCAACAATATCTAGGCCCTACAGTCAATGCATTGGTGTCTGTTCACTTTTCAAGTACTCCACAATGGCTGCGTTTACACAGGCAGCCCAATTCTGATATTTTGCCCAAGTACTGGCAAAAAGCTCTTATCTGATTGGTTTAAAGACCAATTAAAAAAACACATGACAGAATTGGACTGCCTGTGTAAACTCAGTGAGTCTGACTACTATTCAAGAATGCTTGGTTGGTTCCAGTCTTTCTGTCATTGTAAACAACATGATTGGTTCGATCAGACTTGGATCAGCCTATTAAAAGTATTGCCGTGTGCTGTACTAGTCTTGATCATGGCTGCTGTGATTGCATCATATAGCAATAATACTGTAAGTTATTAAGAAAAGGTAACAACAGTATAATAAAAGAATGAGCTCCTTTAGTGAGGAATACTTCAATAACAGTCTTAAGACGAAGTGTTAACATATGAGGTACAGGAATTCCAGTTCTACAGTCTATCAATGTAGAAAGAAAGGTACAGCTACTTCCCACCACATTACAACCCCAGAGATCCACAGACACACTCCTGTATAACTCCCACAGGGGGGGGGGGGTTGGCTTGTCAATACATGACACCCACATGGAAGAATGTCACACACATTTTAAGAATCCCCCAAAACAGAGCGCAGCCCCGATGCTATAAACTATCTCCCAAGATCTGCTGGCTGAACTAAGATATGCACCTGGGTCACGTTCATTACGGCACGCAACGGAAAACGTTTTGAAATGCTTTGCAACGGAAAACGAAAATCCAGGTAATCCCTCCCTGTTTGAGGTTGTTTTCGCCCGTTTGGTGATTAATGAACACGACCCTGGAGTGGTATAGGACTGTTAGTAGGTCTTTATCACTGGCCAGAGAATGAAGCTACCTAAACAACAAAACAATATTCTATTCCTATCAATAGAAGCCAGCCATGCTTTAACCTGAAGGCTGTTTACCCTGTTGTACCCTGTCTGTGTGTGTTTGCTGTGTGCTTGTTGAGGCCGTATGGGGATACCACAGACCATCCAACATCCACGGACTACAGGAGCTGGAGGTGCAGATGGGATATCCAGGTGGAGTGTGAGTCTTTGTGTGTGTGTGTGTGTGTGTGTTAATGTATAGTGATGCATAGGAGGTGGTAAATCTGGAAGACCATAGATACTGTATTCAGGAACATGCGTTTGACTTTTTCATAGTTACTGAAGATTATGGACTATGGTTCATATTGGCCCATAAAAAATCAAGCAGTGGTCTAGTCATTATTATTATGACACAGGTGTAAGGTTAGGAGTGGTGACAGACACACAGGTGTAAGGTTAGGAGTGGTGACAGACACACAGGTGTAAGGAGTGGTGACAGATACACAGGTGTAAGGTTAGGAGTGGTGACAGACACACAGGTGTAAGGTTAGGAGTGGTGACAGACACACAGGTGTAAGGTTAGGAGTGGTGACAGACACACAGGTGTAAGGTTAGGAGTGGTGACAGACACACAGGTGTAAGGTTAGGAGTGGTGACAGACACAGGTGTAAGGTTAGGAGTGGTGTCCATCACAGGTGTAAGGTTAGGAGTGGTGACAGACACACAGGTGTCCATCCAGTATGGCGGTAAGGGCTGGGTTGTAAGGGAGTGTTGGGAGTCATTTAACTATCTAGCCTGGTAGGAATGTTAGCTATTTACAGTACAAGGCAGCTGCAAGTCAAAGGTCAAATTGGGGTGAGGTTGCCTTTAATAACAGACCTTGGATCAGATTCCCAAACCCCAGTCCTACCTTTAAACATTATGGGGAGGAAAACATATCTGATCCTGATTCAGTCAATGGTTAGAGGCAACATCTACGTACTCAGAGTATTAGAGGATGATACGAGGATATGGGAGGTAAGGCTGCAAAAGTCTGGTAACTTTCCATAAAATTCCCAGGAAAACAAGCAGGAAATCCAAGAATTCTCCAATTGGTATTTCTGGAAAACCTAGACATTTTGTTGACAGAATTTTACAACCCTAATGACAGGTTAATGTTATGCGTTTGAGAGATGTTCTTTTGACATAGGACACATCAGTGGCACACAGGAATGACACGTTTCAGTCCAACAGGCCCTTGGCTACTGCTGGACCCTGATTGGTCCGCAAGGCAACACACACTAGTCACCCTGAAAGACACAAGAGCATGGGTAAGTGTGTGTGTGTGTGTGTACATTTGTGTTTGTGTGTGTGTGTCACTCACCCACTCATCGTCTTCTACTCCCTGGAAGGACTCCTGTGGTAGAGGGTTGTCGTCCATGTTCCCCAGCTTGCCTATCATGGCACTCAACAGCTGTAGTACAGACAGATGGTTGACACACTATAGTCCCACTACTGACTAGTGGTGAGTACCAAGTCAGATGGTTGACACACTATAGTCCCACTACTGACTAGTGGTGAGTACCAAGACAGATGGTTAACACACTATAGTCCCACTACTGACTAGTGGTGAGTACCAAGACAGATGGTTAAGTCCCACACTGACTAGTGGTCCCACTATACTGACTAGTGGTGAGTACCAAGACAGATGGTTGACACACTATAGTCCCACTACTGACTAGTGGTGAGTACCAAGACAGATGGTTAACACACTATAGTCCCACTACTGACTAGTGGTTAACACACTATAGTCCCACTACTGACTAGTGGTTAACACACTATAGTCCCACTACTGACTAGTGCAGAGTGGTTAACACACTATAGTCCCACTAACACACTATAGTCCCACTACTGACTAGTGGTTAACACACTATAGTCCCACTACTGACTAGTGGTGAGTACCAAGACAGGTGGTTAACACACTATAGTCCCACTACTGACTAGTGGTTAACACACTATAGTCCCACTACTGACTAGTGCAGAGTACCAAGACAGATGGTTAACACACTATAGTTCCACTACTGACTAGTGGTGAGTACCAAGACAGATGGTTGACACACTATAGTCCCACTACTGACTAGTGGTTAACACACTATAGTCCCACTACTGACTAGTGCTGAGTACCAAGACAGATGGTTAACACACTATAGTCCCACTACTGACTAGTGGTGAGTACCAAGACAGATGGTTAACACACTATAGTCCCACTACTGACTAGTGCTGAGTACCAAGACAGATGGTTAAAACATTATAGTCCCACTACTGACTAGTGGTTAACACACTATAGTCTCACTACTGACTAGTGGTGAGTACCAAGACAGATGGTTAAAACATTATAGTCCCACTACTGACTAGTGGTGAGTACCAAGACAGATGGTTAACACACTATAGTCCCACTACTGACTAGTGGTTAACACACTATAGTCCCACTACTGACTAGTGCTGAGTACCAAGACAGATGGTTAACACACTATAGTCCCACTACTGACTAGTGGTGAGTACCAAGACAGATGGTTAACACACTATAGTCCCACTACTGACTAGTGGTGAGTACCAAGACAGATGGTTAACACACTATAGTCCCACTACTGACTAGTGCTGAGTACCAAGACAGATGGTTAAAACATTATAGTCCCACTACTGACTAGTGGTTAACACACTATAGTCTCACTACTGACTAGTGGTGAGTACCAAGACAGATGGTTAAAACATTATAGTCCCACTACTGACTAGTGGTTAACACACTATAGTCTCACTACTGACTAGTGGTGAGTACCAAGACAGATGGTTAACACACTATAGTCTCACTACTGACTAGTGCTGAGTACCAAGACAGATGGTTGACACACTATAGTCCCACTACTGACTAGTGGTTAACACACTATAGTCCCACTACTGACTAGTGCTGAGTACCAAGACAGATGGTTAACACACTATAGTCCCACTACTGACTAGTGGTGAGTACCAAGACAGATGGTTAACACACTATAGTCCCACTACTGACTAGTGGTGAGTACCAAGACAGATGGTTAACACACTATAGTCCCACTACTGACTAGTGGTGAGTACCAAGACAGATGGTTAACACACTATAGTCCCACTACTGACTAGTGGTGAGTACCAAGACAGATGGTTAACACACTATAGTCCCACTACTGACTAGTGGTGAGTACCAAGACAGATGGTTAACACACTATAGTCCCACTACTGACTAGTGGTGAGTACCAAGACAGATGGTTAACACACTATAGTCCCACTACTGACTAGTGCTGAGTACCAAGACAGATGGTTAAAACATTATAGTCCCACTACTGATGGTTAACACACTATAGTCCCACTACTGACTAGTGGTGAGTACCAAGATTTAACATGATATCAACATGATATCACACACACACCACCTCATCTGACTAGTCGTGAGTACCAAGACAGATGGTTCTCACACCTATAGTCACTCACTGAGAGGACAGACAGACAGATGGACAGACAGACACAGAGACAGCTGGTTAACACACTATAGTCCCACTGTGTATATACTGACAGTGGGCCAGTGTATATACAGGGGTGTTAGAATGGCAGTGGGCCACTGTGTATATACAGGGTTGTGTTACACTGTGTATATACGGGGTTGTGTTAGAATAGTGGGCCACTGTATATACGGGGTTGTGTTATTTAACAGTGGGCCATGTATATATGGGGTTGTGTTAGAATGGAGTGGGCCACTGTGTATATACAGGGTTGTGTTAGAACAGTGGGCCTGTGTATATCAGTGGGCCACTGTGTATATACGGGGTTGTGTTAGAATGGCTCTGTGTATATACAGGGTGTTTCCTCCAGGTAGTGCAGAGGATGGAACAGGGTTGTGTTAGAATGGCAGTGGGCCACTGTTTATACTCACAGTGGGCCACTGGTATATACAGGGTTGTGTTAGAATGGCAGTGTGCCACTCCTTGGGGGCAGTGGGCCACTCACTGAGGACAGACAGCAGTGGGCCACTGTGTATATACAGTTGTGTTAGAATGGCATGGGCCACTGTGTATATACAGGGTTGTGTTAGAATAGCAGTGGGCCACTGTGTATATACAGGGTTGGCAGTAGGTGGGCCACTGTGTTTATACAGGGTTGTGTTAGAATGGCAAATGGGCCACTGTGTATATACAGGGTTGTATTAGAATGGCAGTGGGCCACTGTGTATATACAGGGTTGTGTTAGAATGGCAGTGGGGCACTGTGTATATACAGGGTTGTGTTAGAATGGCAGTGGGCCACTGTGTATATACAGGGTTGTGTTAGAATGGCAGTGGGCCACTGTGTATATACAGGGTTGTGTTAGAATGGCAGTGGGCCACTGTGTATATACAGGGTTGTGTTAGAATGGCAGTGGGCCACTGTGTATATACAGGGTTGTGTTAGAATGGCAGTGGGCCACTGTGTATATACAGGGTTGTGTTAGAATGGCAGTGGGCCACTGTGTATATACGGGGTTGTGTTAGAATGGCAGTGGGCCACTGTGTATATACAGGGTTGTGTTAGAATGGCAGTGGGCCACTGTGTATATACGGGGTTGTGTTAGAATGGCAGTGGGCCACTGTGTATATACAGGGTTGTGTTAGAATGGCAGTGGGCCACTGTGTATATACAGGGTTGTGTTAGAATGGCAGTGGGCCACTGTGTATATACAGGGTTGTGTTAGAATGGCAAGTATGTGAACCCTTGGATTTAATAACTGGTTGACCCTCCTTTGGCAGCAATAACCTCAACCAAATGTTTTCTGTAGTTGCGGATCAGACCTGCACAATGGTCAAGAGGAATTTTGGACCATTCATCTTTACCAAACTGTTTCAGTTCAGCAATATTCTTGGGATGTCTGGTGTGAACTGCTCTCGAGGTCATGCCACAGCATCTCGGGTTGAGGTCAGGACTCTGACTGGGCCACTCCAGAAGGTGTATTTTCTTCTGTTGAAGCCATTCTGCTGTTGATTTACTTCTGTGCTTTGGGTCGTTGCCCTGTTGCATCACCCAACTTCAGTTGACATTCAATTGGCAGACAGAGAGCCTTACATTCTCCTGCAAAATGTCTTGAATTCTTGGGAATTCATTTTTCCATCAATGATAGCAAGCTGTCCAGGCCCTGAGGCAGCAAAGCAGCCCCAAACCATGATAATCCCTCCACCATACTTTACAGTTTTCTCCACACATAGTGAGTGTTGTGTGTTCCTTCCAAACAACTCAACTGTAGTTCATCTGTCCACAGAATATTTTGCCAGTAGCACTGTGGAACATCCAGGTGCACTTTTGCAAACTTCAGACATTCAGCAATGTTTTTTTGGACAGCAGTGGCTTCTTCTGTGGTGTCCTCCCATGAACACCCTTCTTGTTTAGTGTTTTACATATCGTAGACTCGTCAACAGAGATGTTAGCATGTTCCAGAGATTTCTGTAAGTCTTTAGCTGACACTCTAGGATTCTTCTTAACCTCATTGATCATTCTGCTCTGTGCTCTTGCAGTCATCTTTGCAGGACTGCCACTCCTAGGGAGAGTAGCAACAGTGCTGAATTTCTCCATTTTTGACAATATGTCTTTCCATGGACTGATGAACATTGAGGCTTTTAGAGATACTTTTGTGACCCTTTCCAGCTTTATGCAAGTCAACAATTCTTCATCTTAGGTCTTCTGAGATCTCTTTTGTTCAAAGCATGGTTCACATCAGGCAATGCTTCTTGTGAATAGCAAACTCACATTATGTGAGTGTTTTTTATAGGGCAAGCTTGTCTCACTGATTGGACTCCAGGTTAGTTGACTCCTGACTCCAATTAGCTTTTGGAGAAGTCATTAGCCTAAGGGTTCACATACTTTTTCTAACCTACATTGTGAATGTTTAAATTATGTATTCAATATAGACAAGAAAAATACAAAAATGTGTGTGTTATTAGTTTAAGCACACTATATTTGTCTATTGTTGTGACTTAGATGAAGATCAGATCACATTTGATGACCAATTTCTGCAGAAATGCAGGTAATTCCAAAGGGTTCACATACTTTCTCTTGCCACTATACATGTGTGTCATTCCAGGTACACCGATCCACAAGACTTTGCTCAAAGCCTGTATCAGTAATTCTACGTTATAGAAGATCTCTGCCTCACATTGAGTTGATTGACGATTGGCTGTCAGAATAGATTTAGCTCGTGTCACCATCATGTCAAAGCTCAAGGCAGATAATCCTGTCAAACCCAGGACTTGGCCCATGAAAGCGTGGAAAGGTTGCCCCTTATAAACTGTATCTGCTCGGCTTCTCATCTGACATTCAAAAGGTGGATCTAACAGTAATGCTGTTGACTTCAGTCCACTGTTTGTACTATATGTGCCTGGGCGGAGCAGAGCTGAGGTTAGCCCCTACCTGGGGTCATGTCTTTGGGCTTGAGGCTGATGGAGTGGTGCTTCCCATCAGAACCAGCCAGCCAGGCTGAGGCTGTCAGAGAAGACTCCCACCACACTGCTGTGTCTGGATACACATCATCCTGAAAGAACTCTTTCTGTGGACGGTCAGAGCGAAGGAAGGAGGGAGACGAGACACGACAGGATTAGTTCAGAACTCAAACAGCTCAAACTCCACAGACTAAGTACAAACAGGGGTTCACATAGCAGACCCTTTTTACTGGTAGTCCTTTGAGGCCCCGGTCTGAAAAGTCATCAAATAACTGCAGGTTTTTCCTATTTCCCCCATATATACACTAGATGGCAGCGTTGAGCCATAACTCACTCTGACGCGGGGGACTCTGAAGGCCACTGGCTCTATGGAGGTCTTACTGAGCCGCAGACCCCTGGCCACCTCGACCTCTTGCACCACACACTCAGTCTTCGGCAGGAAGGCCAAGCCCTAAACACAGGAAACAGGAAGTTCATGCAGAGAGATTCTACAGCTCTACAGGTGCCTGCGTAATTGATTGACAGATCTTCAGTCAGTCAGTCAGTCAATCAATTCAAAGACATTTTATACAAGTCACAAATTCAGGGAATTTTTTAAAATCTATTGACTACAAAACATGTAATAAGAAGGAACGGGATATAGGAAATGAGAAAAGAAAGAGGGAAAAGCAGGGATGTAATGCTGTTATCATAAAGTCTATACCTTGTGGGGCTCTGAGGAGTTGAAGCTGGCACATTCCAGGAAATAGGGAGCTTCTGGCACTATCTCAAAGATGTACACTCGCGTGTCACCCTGGTAAATGTAAACAACAACAACAACAACAATGGCGGTATAGGTTTACTCGTGTCAAAGTCTGGGTATGGGGAGTCAGTATGGATCTACCAATCCACCACCACCAACATTAGCCCGGTCCCAGATAGTTTTTTGTTGTCTACTAGACATAGGAGTTGGCAAGACAGCACAAACAGATCGGGAACCAGGCTAGGCAGACATTATTATCATGAAGCACAAGAGTCTGTAACAGACTTTCAACACAACATAAAGTCAATATGGGCTCTGTTTTCTTTTATCCAAAAGAAATGCTCTGTTTATTTGTTTGTTTGTTGTTGTTTACCTTTCCGGTGAGGATGACGACGCTGGTGTCGGGGTCGTAGAAGGGAATGAGGGTGGAGGGTGAGACGTCGGTGGGGGCGCTGGCGATGGCCCCGGAGGACAGGGACTCAACGGAGTGCAGGTACAGGGTTCTCTCACTGCGACTGCAGAAGCGGGAAAACACATCGGGGGTCAAAGGTGAGGTGAACTGTGGTGACATCATCAATGAAGTCTCGGGTCAGAGGGGTTGTTTTCCTCTTGTTCACCAGGACCATAAAGCCATTGGTGCAGTTTTTTGTGTGAACCACGATTATGGGTGAACTACATGTCAGACTGAATGGTCATACACACACGATGAACTGAATGAATTAAATGAAGGTAAATGGATTGTTAAGCACAAATTGAAGCTCAACTACCAAACAGAAATACAGAGAAATATTCACCTGTCGAATCCTGACACCATCAGGTATTTGCCGTCACACACCCACACCACACGAGCCCCTCTGTGGCCCTCAGGACCTGCACCCTCCTGCAGAGAGAGAGAGAAGGAGAAAGAGAGATATATGGAAATACTCCAGACAAAAAGGTCAACAACTCCTCAGGTCTCCTGTACACACACCTGTACTGGGTCAGCAGACTTGCGAGGGTCGTAGATGCGCAGTTTCCCATCCTTACACACCGTGGCCAGGAGTTTACCATCCGGACTCCACGCCATCCCAAATATCTATAGGAGAGGGAACAGAGAAAGGAACGAGTGAAAAGTTGAAATGAAGCGAAGGAGACAAGCAAAATGCACGTTCCTTGTCCATACTGTAGGTAGGATCAATCAATCAATATCCATCATTATTATTGTCCCAGATCTATTTTACCACGTCCCCATTCTCTAACAAAACCAGTGGCTCCACCCCCTGCCAATACCAATATTCCTTATGTCCCGCCCCTTTCCCTCCTCCTCCGTCACCTGATCCTGGTGTCCCCGGAGCGCTTTGACCTCGTCCCCAGACTCCAGGTTCCACAGGCGCACCGTCTGGTCGTAGGAGGAGGATGCCAGCAGGCCCGACGCCAGGGGTGGAACTTGACTGAGTAGATCTTCTCAGTGTGGCCTGTGATTGGTCAAAACCCCTGTCACTCACTCACATTCTATCAAGATATGATTTATTTCTATTGATAGATTCAGTAGTCATTTAACACAGTATAAGGCTTTATATAAGGATAATAAGACGCACTGCCCCAGCAAATTGCATACCGGTATCCTGTTCATTTCATTTCTGTCACTCATTGAATGAAGGATAGAGTACTGATACAGATGTGACTACATTCACTCCACATCTACATATCAGATATTTCACATTGGACCCCAAAAGCCCCAGCCTGAGACAACTTCTTTCAATTGAATTCTACTTTACTTGAACTTAACTGGTCTCCAGGCCCCTGTGGAGTGTGTCTTACCCTGAGCAGGGGGATGGTCTCTGGCTCAGTCAGGGTCTCTGTCAGACCCCCTCAGGCACCTGCCACACACGGAGCTTAGCATCGAGCTTCGACATCCATCCCTCTTTCTTTAATCCGCCCGTCCCAGCCTGAGACACCACCAGCCTGTGACTGTTGAAGGGGTCCCAGGAGAAGTCAGCCACGTTGACAGAGTTCTGGATGGTGGGCAGGCCCTGTGTCCAGGCCCGTGTAGCTTCCCAGCCTGAGACAACTGAGGAGGGGGCAGTGAGATACATCCCTCTTTCTTTAATCTAATATGGTGGGCAGGCCCGTGTCCGCGAGCTTCCCAGCCTGAGACAACTGAGGAGGGGGCAGTGAGATACATCCCTCTTTCTTTAATCTAATATGGTGGGCAGGCCCGTGTCCGCTAGCTTCCCAGCCTGAGACAACTGAGGAGGGGGCAGTGAGATACATCCCTCTTTCTTTAATCTAATATGGTGGGCAGGCCCGTGTCCGCTAGCTTCCCAGCCTGAGACAACTGAGGATGGTGGGCAGGGGGCAGCTTCCCAGCCTGAGATACATCCCTCTTTCTTTAATCTAATATGGTGGGCAGGCCCAGTGTCTAATATGGTGGGCCGCTAGCTTCCCAGCCTGAGACAACTGAGGAGGGGGGGCAGTGAGGCCCGTGTCCGCTAGCTTCCCCAGCCTGAGAGGGGGGCAGTGAGATACATCCCTCTTTCTTTAATCTAATATGGTGGGCAGGCCCGTGTCCGCTAGCTTCCCAGCCTGAGACAACTGAGGAGGGGGGCAGTGAGATACATCCCTCTTTCTTTAATCTAATATGGTGGGCAGGCCCGTGTCCGCTAGCTTCCCAGCCTGAGACAACTGAGGAGGGGGGCAGTGAGATACATCCCTCTTTCTTTAATCTAATATGGTGGCAGAAATCCTAAATGACTATGTACACTATTCATTCCTATTATTTGATGACATTCTACTGTATATGTAATTCTGCAGGGGCTGCATATTATTTCATGTTAGTTGAAGTGTTGTCTACTTCCCTCCAACTAATAAGATGACACAGCCATAAAACACCCTCACTTTAGCAGAATTCTGCTTTCCTGACCAGGGCTCACTTAAAAAAGATAAAGATAAGGACAAATGAAAATAACTAAAAGAATACTACAATATTTTGGATAAAGACACATTATCTTCCATTTTCTAAGTGTGGAAGTACCTCAAAGATGGCGATCTGACCCCCGGCGGTGGCGAGGGGCACGGCCACGCGATGGCGGTTGGCACAGAAGCCATCACACTCCCCGGGCGTGGTGAGGTTGAGCCCCTTCAGGTTGGTGAAGTGGGTGTCTCTGTGAAGCACCGCACCCTGCAGGTGACGAAACTTACTGCTGGGACCTGGGGGAGGAGGAGAGGGAGAGGGAGAGAGAGGGAGAGAGAGGGGGAGAGGGGGAGAGAGAGGGAGGAGGAGGGAGGGGGAGGGAGGAGAGGGAGAGAGAGGGGGGGAGGAGGAGAGGGAGGGAGGAGGGGGAGAGGGAGGGAGGAGGGAGGGGAGAGGGAGGAGGAGAGGGAGAGGGAGAGAGAGGGGAGAGGGAGGGAGAGAGGGAGGAGAGGGAGGAGAGGGAGGAGAGGGAGGGAGGGAGGAGGAGAGGGAGAGAGAGGGGGAGAGGGAGAGGAGGAGGGAGGAGGAGGAGAGGGAGGGAGGGGGGGGGAGAGGGAGGAGGAGGAGTGGGAGGGGGAGGAGGAGGAGGGGGAGGGGAGGAGAGGGAGGGAGAGGAGGAGGAGGGAGGGAGGGAGGAGAGGGAGAGAGGGTGGAGGAGGGGAGGGGGAGGGAGGGAGGGAGAGGGAGAGAGAGGGAGGAGGAGGAAAGGGAGGGAGGGAGAGGGAGAGAGAGGGAGGAGGAGGAGAGGGAGGAGGGAGGGGAGGGAGAAGAGAGGGAGGAGGAGGAGAGGGAGGGAGAGAGGGAGGAGGGAGGAGAGAGAGGGAGAGAGAGGGAGGAGGAGAGAGAGGGAGGAGGAGGGGGAGGAGAGGGAGGAGGAGGAGAGGGAGGGAAAGAGGGAGAGAGAGTGAGGAGGAGAGGGAGATAGAGGGAGGTGGAGGAGAGGGAGAGAGAGGGAGGTGGAGGAGGAGGAGAGAGAGAGGAGGAGAAGAGGGAGAGAGAGGGAGGAGGAGAAGAGGGAGGGAGAGGGGGAGAGGGAGGGAGGAGAGGGAGGGAGGGAGGGAAAGGGGGAGAGAGAGGAGAGGAGGAGGGAGGAGAGAGGGGGCAGGGTGATTTTATACCTTAGCTACAGTAACCTGGGTCTTGTTCATTAGGCACCAACCTGAAGAAATTATTTACAATGATGTACCTGGTCCAATAAGAAATGCTTGTTTTAGTTTTCTGTTGCGAAACATTTTGTTACGCAGTACCCAATGAACACAACCCAGGTATATTATTAGTAACCTAGTCTCATACTATATGTGCTGTGGGAAGCTCTTGTATGGTTAACAAACAAGTTGGTTCCAGCACATTTAGAATGGTAACAGGCTACATCAGACAGGGGATACTGGCAGGGTGCCTGGTCCCAGATCTGTTTGTGCTGTCTTGATATGCTAGCAGTGTGTAGGATATGATCGTCAGACAGGTTCAGATCAATCCAAACCACCAACTCTCTCTCTCTCACACAGTTCAGTTGTAAATACAGCTCAAACCAACAGTCAGCAGGACATTATAATAAGATAATGACAAGGTAGGGAAATGAGATGAGAGATAAGAGAGACAGCCTTACCTAGCATTGAGACTGACACTGTCAAATCTTACATAACGTACTTCCTAATACCATAACCGGATATGTAACACAGAGTATTGTGGGTAATGTAGTACCACTACAGATTCCCAAAACAGCTTTACTCAACATGTTGCTGATGGGTAAGGATGTGTGTATGGTGTGTGTATGTGTGTGGTGTGTGTATGTGTGGTGTGTGTGTGTGTATTCACGTATATGTGTGTTTGTGTGTGTGTGAGATGGAGCACTGCTACTGTTTCCCAAACAGCCTTACCCAACATGCTGCTGATGGCTTTGGCACTCTGGCTGGGGCTGGGGAGGAAGCCTGAGGAGAGGCCAGAGGTGGAGGAGGGGGAGCAGGACGGGGCAGCACTGCTGCTGGGGGAGCTCAGGGAACTGCTGGAGGTGGAGCAGCCTCGGACTGGAGCCTCCTGGAGAGGAAGAACAACAGTAATACATATACAATATACAATCATATAATTAAACAATTAGGCACGAGGGGGTTTGTGGTATGTGGCCAATATATTACTGCTCAGGGCTGTTCTGATGCACAACACAACGCGGAGTGCCTGGATACAGCCCTTAGGTATATTGGCAACATATCACAAACCCCCGAGGTGCCTTATTGCTATTGGTTACCAACGTAATTAGAGCAGTAAAAACAATTGTTTTGTCATACCAGTGGTATATGGTCTGATATACCACGGCTTTCAGCCAATCAGCAACAGATACATTAGATACTCACAGGTTAATCCAAGATATTCAATCAATACTCTATGTGTGGCCCGATGCAATAATATGAAAACAATTTGAGAGAAAATAAACAAAATCCAAATTCCATTTTTATTAAAAATATAATAAAAAGGTAGTTGCTAGCAGAGGGAACGGAGGGAATGAGGGAACGGAGGGATCGGAGGGAATGAGGGGGATCGGAGGGAATGAGGGAACGGAGGGAGTGGAGAGAACGGAAGGGAATGAGGGAACGGAGGGAGTGGAATGAGGGAACGGAGGGAATGAGGGAACGGAGGGATGGAGAGAACGGAGGGAATGAGGGATCGGATCGGAGGGAATGAGGAACGGAGGGAATGAGGGATCGACGGAAGAACGGAGGGAATGAGGGAGGGAACGAGGGAACGGAAGGAACAGAGGGAATGAGGGAGCAGAGAGAACAGAAGGAATGAGGGAACGGAAGGATCGGAGGGAATGAGGGATCAGAGGGAATGAGGGAACAGAGGGAATGAGGGATCAGAGGGAATGAGGGATCGGAGGGAATGAGGGATCGGAGGGAATGGGGGAACAGAGGGAATGAGGGAACGGAAGGATCGGAGGGAATGAGGGAACGGAAGGATCGGAGGGGAAGGATCGGAGGGAATGAGGGAACAGAAGAACGGAGGGAATGGAGGGAATGAGGGAATGGAAGAGGGATCAGAGGGATGGGAATGAGGGAACGGAGGGAATGAGGGAACAGAGGGAATGAGGAGGGAACGGAGGGAGTGGAGAGAACAGAGGGAATGAGGGAACGGAAGGATCGGAGGGAATGAGGGAACAGAAGGATCGGAGGGAATGAGGGAACAGAAGAACGGAGGGAACGGAGGGAATGAGGGAACGGAAGGAACGGAGGGAATGAGGAAGCGGAGAGAACAGAAGGAATGAGGGAACAGAGGGAGCCAAAAGAGAAATGAAAGCGACCCATAGAGGAGGAGGAGAACAGATGATGCTGAACTCTCACCTCTTTGCTCCTCCCACTGGGCAGCTCTTTCTTAGCAGCCGTCTGATTGGCTGGCTTAGCGTTGTTAGGCTTCTGACGATTGGATGGGTTGACACTGACCTTCTCAACCTGAGAAGACGCCCATGATTGGATGTTTAAAGAACAGCAGGCAAGTTAGATGGATGCTTGGTCCTGAAGTACAAACCGCGCCAAAAACCAAGCACTTCTATTGGTACTGTATCCAAGTTAGAAGACAGATTACAGTTATATTGTGTAGAGTGATGGTGGTACATCCAAGTTAGAATACAGATTACAGTTATATTGTGTAGTGATGGTGGTACATCCAAGTTAGAATACAGATTACAGTTATATTGTGTAGTGATGGTGGTACATCCAAGTTAGAAGACAGATTACAGTTATATTGTGTAGAGTGATGGTGGTACATCCAAGTTAGAATACAGATTACAGTTATATTGTGTAGTGATGGTGGTACATCCAAGTTAGAATACAGATTAGAGTCATATTGTGTAGAGTGATGGTGGTACATCCAAGTTAGAATACAGATTACAGTTATATTGTGTAGTGATGGTGGTACATCCAAGTTAGAAGACAGATTACAGTCATATTGTGTAGAGTGATGGTGGTACATCCAAGTTAGAATACAGATTACAGTTATATTGTGTAGTGATGGTGGTACATCCAAGTTAGAAGACAGATTACAGTTATATTGTGTAGAGTGATGGTGGTACATCCAAGTTAGAATACAGATTACAGTTATATTGTGTAGTGATGGTGGTACATCCAAGTTAGAAGACAGATTAGAGTCATATTGTGTAGAGTGATGGTGGTACATCCAAGTTAGAATACAGATTACAGTTATATTGTGTAGTGATGGTGGTACATCCAAGTTAGAAGACAGATTACAGTTATATTGTGTAGAGTGATGGTGGTACATCCAAGTTAGAATACAGATTACAGTTATATTGTGTAGTGATGGTGGTACATCCAAGTTAGAATACAGATTACAGTTATATTGTGTAGTGATGGTGGTACATCCAAGTTAGAAGACAGATTACAGTTATATTGTGTAGAGTGATGGTGGTACATCCAAGTTAGAATACAGATTACAGTTATATTGTGTAGTGATGGTGGTACATCCAAGTTAGAAGACAGATTACAGTTATATTGTGTAGAGTGATGGTGGTACATCCAAGTTAGAATACAGATTACAGTTATATTGTGTAGTGATGGTGGTACATCCAAGTTAGAATACAGATTACAGTTATATTGTGTAGTGATGGTGGTACATCCAAGTTAGAAGACAGATTACAGTTATATTGTGTAGAGTGATGGTGGTACATCCAAGTTAGAATACAGATTACAGTTATATTGTGTAGGGTGATGGTGGTACATCCAAGTTAGAAGACAGATTACAGTTATATTGTGTAGAGTGATGGTGGTACATCCAAGTTAGAATACAGATTACAGTTATATTGTGTAGTGATGGTGGTACATCCAAGTTAGAAGACAGATTAGAGTCATATTGTGTAGAGTGATGGTGGTACATCCAAGTTAGAATACAGATTACAGTTATATTGTGTAGTGATGGTGGTACATCCAAGTTAGAAGACAGATTACAGTTATATTGTGTAGAGTGATGGTGGTACATCCAAGTTAGAATACAGATTACAGTTATATTGTGTAGTGATGGTGGTACATCCAAGTTAGAATACAGATTACAGTTATATTGTGTAGTGATGGTGGTACATCCAAGTTAGAAGACAGATTACAGTTATATTGTGTAGAGTGATGGTGGTACATCCAAGTTAGAATACAGATTACAGTTATATTGTGTAGTGATGGTGGTACATCCAAGTTAGAAGACAGATTAGAGTCATATTGTGTAGAGTGATGGTGGTACATCCAAGTTAGAATACAGATTACAGTTATATTGTGTAGTGATGATGGTACATCCAAGTTAGAAGACAGATTACAGTTATATTGTGTAGTGATGGTGGTACATCCAAGTTAGAATACAGATTACAGTTATATTGTGTAGTGATGGTGGTACATCCAAGTTAGAATACAGATTACAGTTATATTGTGTAGTGATGGTGGTACATCCAAGTTAGAAGACAGATTACAGTTATATTGTGTAGAGTGATGGTGGTACATCCAAGTTAGAATACAGATTACAGTTATATTGTGTAGTGATGGTGGTACATCCAAGTTAGAAGACAGATTACAGTTATATTGTGTAGAGTGATGGTGGTACATCCAAGTTAGAATACAGATTACAGTTATATTGTGTAGTGATGGTGGTACATCCAAGTTAGAATACAGATTACAGTTATATTGTGTAGTGATGGTGGTACATCCAAGTTAGAAGACAGATTACAGTTATATTGTGTAGAGTGATGGTGGTACATCCAAGTTAGAATACAGATTACAGTTATATTGTGTAGAGTGATGGTGGTACATCCAAGTTAGAATACAGATTACAGTTATATTGTGTAGTGATGGTGGTACATCCAAGTTAGAATACAGATTACAGTTATATTGTGTAGTGATGGTGGTACATCCAAGTTAGAAGACAGATTACAGTTATATTGTGTAGAGTGATGGTGGTACATCCAAGTTAGAATACAGATTACAGTTATATTGTGTAGTGATGGTGGTACATCCAAGTTAGAAGACAGATCACAGTTATATTGTGTAGAGTGATGGTGGTACATCCAAGTTAGAATACAGATTACAGTTATATTGTGTAGTGATGGTGGTACATCCAAGTTAGAAGACAGATTAGAGTCATATTGTGTAGAGTGATGGTGGTACATCCAAGTTAGAATACAGATTACAGTTATATTGTGTAGTGATGGTGGTACATCCAAGTTAGAATACAGATTACAGTTATATTGTGTAGTGATGGTGGTACATCCAAGTTAGAAGACAGATTACAGTTATATTGTGTAGAGTGATGGTGGTACATCCAAGTTAGAATACAGATTACAGTTATATTGTGTAGTGATGGTGGTACATCCAAGTTAGAAGACAGATTACAGTTATATTGTGTAGAGTGATGGTGGTACATCCAAGTTAGAATACAGATTACAGTTATATTGTGTAGTGATGGTGGTACATCCAAGTTAGAATACAGATTACAGTTATATTGTGTAGTGATGGTGGTACATCCAAGTTAGAAGACAGATTACAGTTATATTGTGTAGAGTGATGGTGGTACATCCAAGTTAGAATACAGATTACAGTTATATTGTGTAGAGTGATGGTGGTACATCCAAGTTAGAATACAGATTACAGTTATATTGTGTAGTGATGGTGGTACATCCAAGTTAGAATACAGATTACAGTTATATTGTGTAGTGATGGTGGTACATCCAAGTTAGAAGACAGATTACAGTTATATTGTGTAGAGTGATGGTGGTACATCCAAGTTAGAATACAGATTACAGTTATATTGTGTAGTGATGGTGGTACATCCAAGTTAGAATACAGATTAGAGTCATATTGTGTAGAGTGATGGTGGTACATCCAAGTTAGAATACAGATTAGAGTCATATTGTGTAGTGATGGTGGTACATCCAAGTTAGAATACAGATTAGAGTCATATTGTGTAGAGTGATGGTGGTACATCCAAGTTAGAATACAGATTAGAGTCATATTGTGTAGTGATGGTGGTACCTGTTTCTCGCCACCTTTCCACCACTCTGCAGCTGACATGGCTGCCGTCCGGCCCAAGGTGTCTGGGTACAGGTCTGCATGGAACTCCTGTCCTGACTGAATTAGATACACACAAAAGCAGACATACTCTAAAATGGAAGACATAAAGGCTTGTTGAATGGTTGCTCATTCCATAACTTTATTTTCCTCAGTGACTACAAAGACACTATTGCCAGGACCCCCCATCAGTTTAGAAACAAGTACAGGGAAAGAACTGTTGCCATGACATCAAAATGACAGATGGATCTGCTGTTACAGTAGCCTGAGAGATACTGGACCTTGCGGGGTACGTGGTAGTTGATTGGCACGATGAAGCTGTCTGTCAGCTGCAGGACCCGCATGACCTCACAGGACAGGACATCCAATGCCAACTTGGGTACCATGGCAACGCCTCGCGTTGGGGCGTCCGTCAGACAGTGGCTCACTGGAGAGAAAGAGATGAGGAGAGAATAAGAGGGAGAAAGAAGTAGAGATTAGAGGACAGACCTGGGTGTGTGAGAGAGGGAGTGGGAGAGGTAGGAGGACAGACCTGGGTGTGTGAGAGAGGGAGTGGGAGAGGTAGGAGGACAGACCTGGGTGTGTGAGAGAGGGAGTGGGAGAGGTAGCAGGACAGACCTGGGTGTGTGAGAGAGGGAGTGGGAGAGGTAGGAGGACAGACCTGGGTGTGTGAGAGAGGGAGTGGGAGAGGTAGGAGGACAGACCTGGGTGTGTGAGAGAGGGAGTGGGAGAGGTAGGAGGACAGACCTGGGTGTGTGAGAGAGGGAGTGGGAGAGGTAGGAGGACAGACCTGGGTGTGTGAGAGAGGGAGTGGGAGAGGTAGGAGGACAGACCTGGGTGTGTGAGAGAGGGAGTGGGAGAGGTAGGGACAGACCTGGATGTGTGAGAGAGGGAGTGGGAGAGGTAGGAGGACAGACCTGGGTGTGTGAGAGAGGGAGTGGGAGAGGTAGGAGGACAGACCTGGGTGTGTGAGAGAGGGAGTGGGAGAGGTAGGAGGACAGACCTGGGTGTGTGAGGTAGGAGGACAGACCTGGGTGTGTGAGAGAGGGAGGGAGAGGTAGCAGGACAGACCTGGGTGTGTGAGAGGGAGTGGGAGAGGTAGCAGGACAGACCTGGGTGTGTGAGAGAGGGAGTGGGAGAGGTAGGAGGACAGACCTGGGTGTGTGAGAGAGGGAGTGGGAGAGGTAGGAGGACAGACCTGGGTGTGTGAGAGAGGGAGTGGGAGAGGTAGCAGGACAGACCTGGGTGTGTGAGAGAGGGAGTGGGAGAGGTAGGAGGACAGACCTGGGTGTGTGAGAGAGGGAGTGGGAGAGGTAGGAGGACAGACCTGGGTGTGTGAGAGAGGGAGTGGGAGAGGTAGGAGGACAGACCTGGGTGTGTGAGAGAGGGAGTGGGAGAGGTAGGAGGACAGACCTGGGTGTGTGAGAGAGGGAGTGGGAGAGGTAGGAGGACAGACCTGGGTGTGTGAGAGAGGGGGAGTGGGAGAGGTAGGAGGACAGACCTGGGTGTGTGAGAGAGGGAGTGGGAGAGGTAGGAGGACAGACCTGGGTGTGTGAGAGAGGGAGTGGGAGAGGTAGGAGGACAGACCTGGGTGTGTGAGAGAGGGAGTGGGAGAGGTAGGAGGACAGACCTGGGTGTGTGAGAGAGGGAGTGGGAGAGGTAGGAGGACAGACCTGGGTGTGTGAGAGAGGGAGTGGGAGAGGTAGGAGGACAGACCTGGGTGTGTGAGAGAGGGAGTGGGAGAGGTAGGAGGACAGACCTGGGTGTGTGAGAGAGGGATTGTGAGAGGTAGGAGGACAGACCTGGGTGTGTGAGAGAGGGATTGGGAGAGGTAGGAGGACAGTATTGGAAAATGAACAACCACTGAAGATCTGTCCTTACCTTGGGAAAGGAATGGTTCAGTGGCAGACACCTCGAAGCAGTCAATGACACTATCTCCCTATGGAAGAGAGAACAAAGCAGACATGTATTTACTGAGGAAGATAATAGTAAAAGATGAAATGAGGCCAGCTGCCTTCATACTGTCTGTTAAGGGAGACAACAAACTACATCTTACCATCCCAGATACTGTGAGGAGGCCTGAGTCAGGGTCAAACAAAGGCATCAGTGTCCTGAGAATGGAGAAGTGAGGGGGGAGATGGAGAGGGAGTAGAGGAGAGAGGGAGAAGAGTGAGAGCAGGGAGAAGAGAGAGAGGGAGTAGAGGGAGAAGAGAGAGAGCAGGGAGAAGAGAGAGAGTAGAAGGATGAGAGAATGAGGAAAGAGAGAGTATAGAAGGAGGGAGAGAGAGAGTAGAGGGGAAGAGGGAGTAGAGGGAGAGAGAGAGAGAGGGGAGAGAGAGGAGGGGGAAGAGAGAGAGAGAGTAGAGGGGAGAGAGAGAGTAGAGGGAGTAGAGGAGAGATTAGAGGGGGGAGAGTGTGTAGAGAGGAGAGAGAGTAGAGGGAAGAGGGAGTAGAGGAGAGAGAGAGAGTAGAGGTGAGAGAGAGAGAGAGAGGAGGGGGAAGAGAGAGTGAGAGAGCGAGAGAGTGAGGGGGAAGAGAGAGAGTGAGAGAGGAGGGGGAGGAGAGAGAGAAGAGGGGAAAAGATACAAAGAGAGAGAAGATTTTCAACAAGTTGCAAAACAAGTTGAATCAATCACAAAAATCAACAGGCCAGTTTACTGTAGTTTCAATCACCAACCACTAGATGGGAAACACACCACTCACAGGAGAAATGCTCCATGTCGTAGTTCAGTACGATGAACCTTAACTTGCACTACAGATATCCTCCCTCAGCAATATGTTACTATATTTTTATTAATTAGCTGGTCATTATAAAGAATAACAACATATTAATCAAAGCAAGCACAAAAACATTTCTGGCATTAAACTACAAATTGAGCACAAAAATTCACACACACACACACACACATTCAGAGTAGTGTCCAGGGGACTTCTTGTAATAGAGTCAGAAGGGAAGTGGTGTGTGAGGTCACAGCTTCACATCACGGTCCCTCCATGAGAATGACAGAGCAAGGCATCATGGTCAGAGAGAGGAGGACAGACAGACCGTGATAGAGGGAGGGATGGTTGTTGATAGTGAGGAAGATGTAGAGGTGGAGGGTCGGATAAAAACGCAGACCTTTCAGAATATCTGTTCTATGTTATACATCTATATTCATCTGAACGTTCCACAACGCTGTGCCCCACTGAACACAACTGGCTGGTCAATTAGGCCCATTCTATGGCTGAATGTCACACACCAACACACGCACACACAAACCAACCACAGTGAGTGGTGATGTCATGATGTATAAATATGAATCTAACGACACACTGGAGTAGACTGACTGTTCTCCCTGATACCGCTGACTATAGGGACACGGAACTGTCTGTGTCTGTGTGTGTGTCTGTCTGTGTGTCTGTCTGTGTGTCTGTCTGTGTGTGTGTCTGTCTGTGTGTCTGTCTGTGTGTCTGTCTGTCTGTCTGTCTGTCTGTGTGTCTGTCTGTCTGTCTGTCTGTCTGTCTGTCTGTCTGTCTGTCTGTCTGTCTGTCTGTCTGTCTGTGTGTGTGTGTGTCTGTATGTCTGTCTGTGTGTCTGTGTGTCTGTCTGTGTGTGTGTAACCCAAAGCACACAGCAAATAGACATCCAGAGTTGAACTCTGAGAAGCTGAATGAGAACAAGGACATGTTGTACATACTGACTTCTGGAAAAGTGCTGTGATTGGTCCCTTGTTCAAACCAAGGTGTTTTGGTTGTTTCTGATGTAAGTGGAACTGAATAGGGGCCCTGCTACCCCCTATTTCCATCTCCCTCTCTCACACACACACACCTCTCTTTCTCTCACAGTCCTGCAGATTGGACTGAACCCCTCCATCCCTCTCTCTACCCACCCCAGCCCTGTGAAGTCAGTGAGGGGCGGCCACGCCGTTAGTGCCTCTCTGTGTTCCCATGTCCAAGTCAGTCCACAGGAGCCCCTCCATTCCCACCCCCCTGTTCCATCCACCTCTCTCTCCCTCCCACCCCCTCCTCCATGTCTCCAATAGGTGCAATACCAGTTATGTCTGCAAATGGCCCTTTCTCTCATTCTCTTATCTCTGTATGTTTATCTTGTGTTTTCTCACACTATCCCATAGGAGAAACTTACACCAATCACACAGCTGAATAATGGAGTTCTGGCCTTATCACAGATCATCCATACTGTTTTCTACAGTGGTCACGCTCCACAGCACTGGGACTGGAATGCATTTTCACACACACACACACACACACACACACACACACACACACACACAGGTCCACCCGGACCTATGACTGTATATGTGAATGAACAAAGCCATCGATCCCGTCATTCATATATAAGTAGGAATAAAGTGACTATAGGCCACAGGATAGATAATGAACAGTAGCAGCAGTGTTTGTGATGAGTCCAAAGAGTTTAAAAAGGGTCAATGCAGATATTCTGGGTAGCTATTTGGTTCATTATTTAACAGTCTTATGAACTTTGAGACGTGACACCTTACACCTGACTGGGTGTTACGTTCATGTTGAGCTCACAGTGCTATGAGCTCACAGTGCTTTGGCACCTTACACCTGACTGGGTGTTATGTTCATGTTGCGCTCACAGTGCTTTGAGATGTGACACCTTACACCTGACTGGGTGTTACGTTCATGTTGAGCTCACAGTGCTTTGAGACGTGGCACCTTACACCTGACTGGGTGTTACGTTCATGTTGAGCTCACAGTGCTTTGAGATGTGACACCTTACACCTGACTGGGTGTTACGTTCATGTTGAGCTCACAGTGCTTTGAGATGTGACACCTTACACCTGACTGGGTGTTACGTTCATGTTGAGCTCACAGTGCTTTGAGATGTGGCACCTTACACCTGACTGGGTGTTACGTTCATGTTGAGCTCACAGTGCTTTGAGATGTGACACCTTACACCTGACTGGGTGTTACGTTCATGTTGAGCTCACAGTGCTTTGAGATGTGGCACCTTACACCTGACTGGGTGTTACGTTCATGTTGAGCTCACAGTGCTTTGAGATGTGGCACCTTACACCTGACTGGGTGTTACGTTCATGTTGAGCTCACAGTGCTTTGAGACGTGGCACCTTACACCTGACTGGGTGTTACGTTCATGTTGAGCTCACAGTGCTTTGAGATGTGGCATACAGTGCATTCAGAAAGTATTCAGACCCCTTGACGTTTTCCACATTTTGTTATGTTACAGCCTTATTCTAAAATGGATGACATTTTTTGGTTCCCTCATCAATATACACACAATACCCCATAGCGACAAAGAAAAAACAGATTAAAGATTTTTTTTAATGTATTCTAAATAAAAAACAGAAATATCACATTTACATAAGTACTCAGACCCTTTTACTCAGTACTTTGTTGAAGCACCTTTGGCATTGATTACAGCCTCAAGTCTTCTTCCTTCTTTCTGACATTCAGAGACTTGTCCTGAAGCCACTCCTGCTTTGTCTTGGCTGTGTGCTTAGGGTCTTTGTCCTATTGGAAAGGGGAACCTTCGCCCCAGTCTGAGGTCCTGAGCGTTCTGGAGCAGGTTTTCATCAAGGATCTCTGTACTTTTCTCCGTTCATTTTTACCTCGAGCTTGACTGGTCTCCCAGTCCCTGCCGCTGAAAAACATCCCCACAGCATGATGCTGCCACCACCATGCTTCACTATAGGCATGGTGCCAGGTTTCCTCAAGACAAGACGCTTGGCATTCAGGCCAAAGAGTTCAATCTTGGTTTCATCAGACCAGAGAATCCTGTTTCTCATAGTCTGAGAGTCCTTAAGGTGCCGGGCTTTGGCCTTTACTGAGGAGTGGCTTCCATCTGGCCACTCTACCATAAAGGCCTGATGGGAGAACATTCCAGAAAAACAACCATCTCCACAGAGGAACTCTGGAGCTCTGTCAGAATGGTTCTTGGTCACCTCCCTGAACCAAGGTTTTTGCTCTTACATGCACTGTCAACCATGGGACCTTATATAGACAGGTGTGTACCTTTCCAAATCATGTCCAATCAACTGAATTTACCACAGGTGGACTCCAATCAAGTTATAGAAACATCTCAAGGATGATCAATGGAAACAGGATGCACCTGGCCTCAATTTCGAGTCTCATAGTAAAGGGTCTGAATACTTATGTAAGGTATTTCTGGTTTTGCTAAAAAAAAAAAATGTTTTTGCTTTGTCATTATAGGGTATTGTGTGTAGATTGATGATGTAAAAAATATATTTAATACGTTTTCAAATAAGGCTGTAATGTAACAAAATGTGGAAAAGCGAAGGGGTCTGAATACTTTCTGGATTCACTGCACTTCAATCTAACCGGATAACATTAGAACAATAGGGAGAAAACTATGATTCACAAATGGATCTGTGATTCCAACTCAACGGCCAAATAATTCCCCCACAGGAAAGAATGAGAGGGCTCACCAAGACAAATACAGGGAGAGAGAGATGGTTTAGCAGGTGCTGGGCAAAGAGCCACGGAGCACATTTTCACCTCAACATTAAGACCCATTCTGAGGCACAAGGAATCTGCTTCCATCATGGGTCTAACGTTTATCTTTCTGCACTACAATCACCCCCCACCCCCCAAAGACGATCCACACACACACTCCACCCCCACCCCAAAGACGAACACACACACACACACACACACACTCCCACCCCCCCAAAGACGATCCACACACACATCACACACTCCACCCCTCCCACACAAGTTCAACAGATCCCCTGGTGTGAGAGAAGGATCCCATGGCTTCAGTCTGTCAGCTTCCAGTTTATTAGAGAGAAAACAGAGGGAGAAAGGAGGAGAAACCCCTCTTCAGCTGAGCCATCACCTCATCACTCCTCCAGAGAGCTACAACAACCTACAGCCCTTCAGATGACCGTCCACACATGACAGGAACCTTCAGCACCGCTAGATGGGACTTCATTATGTGTGGAGAGAGAGAGCGTTGGTGTGACTGTGTACTGCAAGTATGTGTGTGTTCATCTAGATAGGACTTCATTATGTGTGGAGAGAGAGAGCGTTGGTGTGACTGTGTGTACTGCAAGTATGTGTGTGTTCATCTAGATGGGACTACATTATGTGTGGAGAGAGAGACAGCGTTGGTGTGACTGTGTGTACTGCAAGTATGTGTGTGTTCATCTAGATAGGACTACATTATGTGTGGAGAGAGAGACAGCGTTGGTGTGACTGTGTGTACTGCAAGTATGTGTGTGTTCATCTAGATAGGACTACATTATGTGTGGAGAGAGACAGCGTTGGTGTGACTGTGTGTACTGCAAGTATGTGTGTGTTCATCTAGATAGGACTTCATTATGTGTGGAGAGAGACAGCGTTGGTGTGACTGTGTGTACTGCAAGTATGTGTGTGTTCATCTAGATAGGACTACATTATGTGTGGAGAGAGAGACAGCGTTGGTGTGACTGTGTGTACTGCAAGTATGTGTGTGTTCATCTAGATGGGACTACATTATGTGTGGAGAGAGAGACAGCGTTGGTGTGACTGTGTGTACTGCAAGTATGTGTGTGTTCATCTAGATAGGACTTCATTATGTGTGGAGAGAGACAGCGTTGGTGTGACTGTGTGTACTGCAAGTATGTGTGTGTTCATCTAGATAGGACTACATTATGTGTGGGAGAGAGACAGCGTTGGTGTGACTGTGTGTACTGCAAGTATGTGTGTGTTCATCTAGATGGGACTACATTATGTGTGGAGAGAGACAGCGTTGGTGTGACTGTGTGTACTGCAAGTATGTGTGTGTTCATCTAGATAGGACTTCATTATGTGTGGAGAGAGAGACAGCGTTGGTGTGACTGTGTGTACTGCAAGTATGTGTGTGTTCATCTAGATAGGACTACATTATGTGTGGAGAGAGACAGCGTTGGTGTGACTGTGTGTACTGCAAGTATGTGTGTGTTCATCTAGATAGGACTTCATTATGTGTGGAGAGAGACAGCGTTGGTGTGACTGTGTGTACTGCAAGTATGTGTGTGTTCATCTAGATAGGACTTCATTATGTGTGGAGAGAGACAGCGTTGGTGTGACTGTGTGTACTGCAAGTATGTTTGTGTTCATCTAGATGGGACTACATTATGTGTGGAGAGAGACAGCGTTGGTGTGACTGTGTGTACTGCAAGTATGTGTGTGTTCATCTAGATAGGACTACATTATGTGTGGAGAGAGAGAGCGTTGGTGTGACTGTGTGTACTGCAAGTATGTGTGTGTTCATCTAGATAGGACTACATTATGTGTGGAGAGAGAGACAGCGTTGGTGTGACTGTGTGTACTGCAAGTATGTGTGTGTTCATCTAGATAGGACTACATTATGTGTGGAGAGAGAGAGCGTTGGTGTGACTGTGTGTACTGCAAGTATGTGTGTGTTCATCTAGATAGGACTACATTATGTGTGGAGAGAGACAGCGTTGGTGTGACTGTGTGTACTGCAAGTATGTGTGTGTTCATCTAGATAGGACTACATTATGTGTGGAGAGAGACAGCGTTGGTGTGACTGTGTGTACTGCAAGTATGTGTGTGTTCATCTAGATAGGACTTCATTATGTGTGGAGAGAGACAGCGTTGGTGTGACTGTGTGTACTGCAAGTATGTGTGTGTTCATCTAGATAGGACTACATTATGTGTGGAGAGAGAGACAGCGTTGGTGTGACTGTGTGTACTGCAAGTATGTGTGTGTTCATCTAGATGGGACTACATTATGTGTGGAGAGAGACAGTGTTGGTGTGACTGTGTGTACTGCAAGTATGTGTGTGTTCATCTAGATAGGACTACATTATGTGTGGAGAGAGAGACAGCGTTGGTGTGACTGTGTGTACTGCAAGTATGTGTGTGTTCATCTAGATAGGACTACATTATGTGTGGAGAGAGAGACAGCGTTGGTGTGACTGTGTGTACTGCAAGTATGTGTGTGTTCATCTAGATAGGACTACATTATGTGTGGAGAGAGAGACAGCGTTGGTGTGACTGTGTGTACTGCAAGTATGTGTGTGTTCATCTAGATAGGACTACATTATGTGTGGAGAGAGAGACAGCGTTGGTGTGACTGTGTGTACTGCAAGTATGTGTGTGTTCATCTAGATAGGACTACATTATGTGTGGAGAGAGAGAGCGTTGGTGTGACTGTGTGTACTGCAAGTATGTGTGTGTTCATCTAGATAGGACTACATTATGTGTGGAGAGAGAGAGCGTTGGTGTGACTGTGTGTACTGCAAGTATGTGTGTGTTCATCTAGATAGGACTACATTATGTGTGGAGAGAGAGAGCGTTGGTGTGACTGTGTGTACTGCAAGTATGTGTGTGTTCATCTAGATAGGACTACATTATGTGTGGAGAGAGAGACAGCGTTTGTGTGACTGTGTGTACTGCAAGTATGTGTGTGTTCATCTAGATAGGACTACATTATGTGTGGAGAGAGACAGCGTTGGTGTGACTGTGTGTACTGCAAGTATGTGTGTGTTCATCTAGATAGGACTACATTATGTGTGGAGAGAGAGACAGCGTTTGTGTGACTGTGTGTACTGCAAGTATGTGTGTGTTCATCTAGATAGGACTACATTATGTGTGGAGAGAGACAGCGTTGGTGTGACTGTGTGTACTGCAAGTATGTGTGTGTTCATCTAGATAGGACTACATTATGTGTGGAGAGAGAGACAGCGTTTGTGTGACTGTGTGTACTGCAAGTATGTGTGTGTTCATCTAGATAGGACTACATTATGTGTGGAGAGAGACAGCGTTTGTGTGACTGTGTGTACTGCAAGTATGTGTGTGTTCATCTAGATAGGACTACATTATGTGTGGAGAGAGAGACAGCGTTGGTGTGACTGTGTGTACTGCAAGTATGTGTGTGTTCATCTAGATAGGACTACATTATGTGTGGAGAGAGAGAGAGCGTTGGTGTGACTGTGTGTACTGCAAGTATGTGTGTGTTCATCTAGATGGGACTACATTATGTGTGGAGAGAGAGACAGCGTTGGTGTGACTGTGTGTACTGCAAGTATGTGTGTGTTCATCTAGATGGGACTACATTATGTGTGGAGAGAGAGACAGCGTTGGTGTGACTGTGTGTACTGCAAGTATGTGTGTGTTCATCTAGATAGGACTACATTGTGTGTGGAGAGAGAGAGAGCGTTGGTGTGACTGTGTGTACTGCAAGTATGTGTGTGTTCATCTAGATAGGACTACATTATGTGTGGAGAGAGAGACAGCGTTGGTGTGACTGTGTGTACTGCAAGTATGTGTGTGTTCATCTAGATAGGACTACATTATGTGTGGAGAGAGAGACAGCGTTTGTGTGACTGTGTGTACTGCAAGTATGTGTGTGTTCATCTAGATAGGACTACATTATGTGTGGAGAGAGAGAGAGCATTGGTGTGACTGTGTGTACTGCAAGTATGCGTGTGTTCATCTAGATAGGACTACATTATGTGTGGAGAGAGAGACAGCGTTTGTGTGACTGTGTGTACTGCAAGTATGTGTGTGTTCATCTAGATAGGACTACATTATGTGTGGAGAGAGAGACAGCGTTTGTGTGACTGTGTGTACTGCAAGTATGTGTGTGTTCATCTAGATAGGACTACATTATGTGTGGAGAGAGAGACAGCGTTGGTGTGACTGTGTGTACTGCAAGTATGTGTGTGTTCATCTAGATAGGACTACATTATGTGTGGAGAGA
Source organism: Oncorhynchus masou masou (assembly GCF_036934945.1). NCBI lineage: Eukaryota > Metazoa > Chordata > Actinopteri > Salmoniformes > Salmonidae > Oncorhynchus > Oncorhynchus masou. The sequence goes on along the minus strand of NC_088225.1, from coordinate 27,787,171 downwards.
GAGACAGCGTTTGTGTGACTGTGTGTACTGCAAGTATGTGTGTGTTCATCTAGATAGGACTACATTATGTGTGGAGAGAGAGACAGCGTTTGTGTGACTGTGTGTACTGCAAGTATGTGTGTGTTCATCTAGATAGGACTACATTATGTGTGGAGATAGAGAGAGCGTTTGTGTAACTGTGTGTACTGCAAGTATGTGTGTGTTCATCTAGATAGGACTACATTATGTGTGGAGAGAGAGAGAGCGTTTGTGTGACTGTGTGTACTGCAAGTATGTGTGTGTTCATACTGTCAGTGAGTGTGTGTTTAACCTCAGCTCAGAAAGATGATGAAATGAGTCTGAATGAGGAGAGTACAGTAGATAAGAGTCTGAATGAGGAGAGTACAGTAGATAGAGTCTGAATGAGGAGAGTACAGTAGATAAGAGTCTGAATGAGGAGAGTACAGTAGATAGAGTCTGGATGAGGAGAGTACAGTAGATAGAGTCTGAATGAGGAGAGTACAGTAGATAGAGTCTGAATGAGGAGAGTACAGTAGATAGAGTCTGAATGAGGAGAGTACAGTAGATAGAGTCTGAATGAGGAGAGTACAGTAGATAGAGTCTGAATGAGGAGAGTACAGTAGATAGAGTCTGAATGAGGAGAGTACAGTAGATAGAGTCTGGATGAGGAGAGTACAGTAGATAGAGTCTGAATGAGGAGAGTACAGTAGATAAGAGTCTGGATGAGGAGAGTACAGTAGATAGAGTCTGAATGAGGAGAGTACAGTAGATAGAGGAAAAAGAGGGGACAGTCAGACAGAGGGACAGGTATATAAAATACATGGGGTGGAGGTGGAGATGGGGAGAGGTGGAGAGGTAGATAAAATACATGGGGTGGAGGTAGAGGTAGAGATGGAGAGTTGGAGAAGTGGAAAGGGAAAGGGGTAGAGGGGGAGAGAGAGAGGTAGAGAGGGGTAGAGAGAGAGGTAGAGAGGGGAGAGAGAGAGACAGGTAGAGAGGGGTAGAGAGAGAGGTAGAGAGGTAGAGAGGGAGAGAGGTAGAGAGGGGGAGAGAGGTGGAGAGGGTGAGAGAGGTGGAGGGGGAGAGGTAGAGAGGTGGAGAGAGAGAGGGGAAAGGTGGAGAGAAAGAGAGAGAGAGGGGTAGAGAGATGGAGAGGGAGAGAGAGGTGGAGAGGTAGAGAGAGAGAGAGAGGGAGAGAGAGAGGTGGAGAGGTAGAGAGGGGAGAGGTAGAGCGGTGGAGAGAGAGAGGGGAGAGAGGTAGAGGGGTACAGGTAGAGAAAGGTAGAGAGCAACACAGGTGAGGGCCATCAGCAGCTGTGATCTGAGACAGATTTGGAGGGAAAAATAGTCTGAGAATGAACAGAAACTGGAGCGAACCCAACCGAGAGTACGCAATCATGAACACACACAGCTATACGGAAAACACACACACACATACTCTCTGACGTTTAGGCAAAAATACTCAGCTGTGGATATAAGCTGAGAGGTGAGGTACACTGTGTGTGTGTGTGTGTGTGTGTGTGTGTGTGTGTGTGTGTGTGTGTGTGTGTGTGTGTGTGTGTGTGTGTGCACGCTACAGCCTTGCCCTTGCATATCAAGCCTCACACAGTACAGCATTATGTCTAGTTAATTAACTTCAGAGATCCAGGATATAGGGCAGGCAGACAAACAGGCAGAGAGGCAGACAGGCAGTGAGGCAGACCGACAGATGGGCAGGCCGAAAGGCAGGCAGGCAGACAGATAGCGTTGACTGTAGTAGCCTGATAGATCAGTATCACTGAAAGGCACCTGTCACTACAGTTTGAGTCCTGCCCTGCACCAGCCCTCAGACACAGGCCTCTTACCTGGAGCCACTGGGGCAAAGCCAGGCAGGCTGGGTTAGTGTGTAGTGAGTAGTGTGTAGTGAGTACTCACTGGGCCTGTCCAATGGCCCATACAGTACAGCAGTAGGCCAGAGGACACTAGTCATTCAGTACACAGAGTACCAGTGAATATAGACAGATCATATACAAAGGTCATACAGGCCAGTCATAGAGTCATACAGAAAGTCAAGCCCTAAGATCTATCTATACTGAACACAAATATAAATGCAACATGTTTACTAAATATAGATCATATAAGGAAATCAGTCTTAAAAAAATAAATAGGCCCTAATCTAAGGATTTCACATGACTGGGCATGTGAAATCCCATGGCACAACCATAGGTGGGCCTGAGAGGCATAGGCCCACCCACTGGGGAGTCAGGCCCACCCACTGGGGAGCCAGGCCCACCCACTGGGGAGCCAGACCCACCCACTGGGGAGCCAGACCCACCCACTGGGGAGCCAGACCCACCCACTGGGGAGCCAGACCCACCCACTGGGAAGCCAGGCCCACCCACTGGGGAGCCAGGCCCACCCACTGGGGAGCCAGGCCCACCCACTGGGGAGCCAGGCCCACCCACTGGCGAGCCAGACCCACCCACTGGGGAGCCAGGCCCACCCACTGGCGAGCCAGACCCACCCACTGGGGAGCCAGGCCCACCCACTGGGGAGCCAGACCCACCCACTGGGGAGCCAGGCCCACCCACTGGGGAGCCAGACCCACCCACTGGGGAGCCAGGCCCACCCACTGGGGAGCCAGGCACACCCACTGGGGAGCCAGACCCACCCACTGGGGAGCCAGACCCACCCACTGGGGAGCCAGACCCACCCACTGGGGAGTCAGGCCCACCCACTGGGGAGCCAGACCCACCCACTGGGGAGCCAGGCCCACCCACTGGGGAGTCAGACCCACCCACTGGGGAGCCAGACCCACCCACTGGGGAGCCAGGCCCACCCACTGAGGAGCCAGGCCCACCCACTGGGGAGCCAGACCCACCCACTGGGGAGCCAGACCCACCCACTGGGGAGCCAGACCCACCCACTGGGGAGCCAGACCCACCCACTGGGGAGCCAGACCCACCCACTGGGGAGCCAGGCCCAGTCAATCAGAATGAGTTTTTCCGTACAAAAGGGCTTTATTCCAGACAGAAATACTCCTCAGTTTCAACAGCTGTCCTGGTGGCTGGTCTCAGACGATCCAGCAGGTGAAGAAGCGGGATGTGGAGGTCCTGGGGCTGGTGTAGTTACACATGGTCTGTGGTTGTGAGGCCGGTTGTACACACTGCCAAATTCTCTAAAATGACGTTACACGGCTTATGGTAGAGAAATTAACATTCAATTCTCTGGCAACAACTCTGGTGGACATTCCATTCCAGCATGCCAATTGCTTCTCCTTCAAAACTTGAGACATCTGTGGCATTATGTTGTGTGACAAACTGCACATTTTAGAGTGACCTTTTATTGTCCCCAGTACAATGTGCACCTCTGTAATGATCGTGCTGTTTAACCGTCTTCTTGATATGCCACACCTGTCAGGTGGATGGATTATCTTGGCAAAGGAGAAATGCTCACTAACAGGGATGTAAACAGATTTGTGCACAATATTCAGAGAAATAAGCTTTTTGTGAGTATGGAACATTTCTGGGATCTTTCATTTCAGCTCGTAAAACATGGGACCAACACTTTACATGCTGCCTTTATATTTTCTCTCTCGCTCTCCCTGTCCACCTTCCTCCCTCTCTTTCAGGGTATCGGGTTCCAGTCTGTCTCGGTGAATGGGTGAGGTTGTGGTTTAAGAGTGCAATCAGTGAGTTGAAGAGACCTCTGAACTGTGACCTTTACAAACCACTTTATCACTTAATCTCCCCTCCGACATCAACAGGCTCCAAATCTCACAGGACCCTTCTGTGTCTGCGTGTTGAATCCCACCCTATTCACCATGAGGTCAAAGCAGTGCTGCTAGTGCAATGGAACAGATAGGGTGCCGATTGAGATTTGTCCAGTGGGTCACAAAGACAACGTGGGAGCACTGTTAGGGTTGTGGGTGCCACTGCAATAGAGTTAGGGTTGTGGGTGCCACTGCAATAGAGTTAGGGTTGTGGGAGCCACTGCAATAGAGTTAGGCTTGTGGGAGCCACTGCAATAGAGTTAGGGTTGTGGGAGCCACTGCAATAGAGTTAGGGTTGTGGGAGCCACTGCAATAGAGTTAGGGTTGTGGGAGCCACTGCAATAGAGTTAGGGTTGTGGGAGCCACTGCAATAGAGTTAGGGTTGTGGGAGCCACTGCAATAGAGTTAGGGTTGTGGGAGCCACTGCAATAGAGTTAGGGTTGTGGGAGCCACTGCAATAGAGTTAGGGTTGTGGGAGCCACTGCAATAGAGTTAGGGTTGTGGGAGCCACTGCAATAGAGTTAGGGTTGTGGGAGCCACTGCAATAGAGTTAGGGTTGTGGGAGCCACTGCAATAGAGTTAGAGTTGTGGGAGCCACTGCAATAGAGTTAGAGTTGTGGGAGCCACTGCAAGTTAGGGTTGTGGGAGCCACTGCAATAGAGTTAGGGTTGTGGGAGCCACTGCAATAGAGTTAGGGTTGTGGGAGCCACTGCAATAGAGTTAGAGTTGTGGGAGCCACTGCAATAGAGTTAGAGTTGTGGGAGCCACTGCAATAGAGTTAGGGTTGTGGGAGCCACTGCAATAGAGTTAGGGTTGTGGGAGCCACTGCAATAGAGTTAGGGTTGTGGGAGCCACTGCAATAGAGTTAGGGTTGTGGGAGCCACTGCAATAGAGTTAGGGTTGTGGGAGCCACTGCAATAGAGTTAGGGTTGTGGGAGCCACTGCAATAGAGTTAGGGTTGTGGGAGCCACTGCAATAGAGTTAGGGTTGTGGGAGCCACTGCAATAAAGTTAGGGTTGTGGGAGCCACTGCAATAAAGTTAGGGTTGTGGGAGCCACTGCAATAGAGTTAGGGTTGTGGGAGCCACTGCAATAGAGTTAGGGTTGTGGGAGCCACTGCAATAGAGTTAGGGTTGTGGGAGCCACTGCAATAGAGTTAGGGTTGTGGGAGCCACTGCAATAGAGTTAGGGTTGTGGGAGCCACTGCAATAGAGTTAGGGTTGTGGGAGCCACTGCAATAGAGTTAGGGTTGTGGGAGCCACTGCAATAGAGTTAGGGTTGTGGGAGCCAATAGGGGGGAAAAGTCAACTATGACTGGAGTAAACCAGAGGAATCTAGCCATATCAAACTTCCCTCTCTAACAGGAGCATGATAGGAGCATGAAAGGAGCATGATAGGAGCATGATAGGAGCATGATAGGAGCATGATAGGAGCATGATAGGAGCATGATAGGTGGAGGACTATGATCAGGTGGAGGATGGCTTTATGAGTGTTATGAGGAATAGAGACATATCTAACAGTTTCCCCTTAGGACATTGAGGATACAAATGTAGTCAGGTTGGCATTAAGAGTGAGCGTGTCAGAGATGCCCATGTCTGTGTGTGTGGCTGGTTGATAGTGGTAATCACAAAACAAACACTTGACATGATGAATAGTATCACTGTGAACACATACGTTACTCCCATAAATGTGTTTATGGATGGGCAGACTTGACCTCCCTAGGTCTGAATTAGGACCAGTGTTATCCCATGACCCACCATGTTAACCCGGTTTCTCCAGTCCCACGGACGAGCTATCAGAGTTATGACAGGTTATCTATTAGCTGGCTTGCCACAACAATGGAGGGATTTCAGGGAGAAATAATCCACAAGTGATTAAACAGGATTTTAAGATTTTAGACCGGAACAGCGATGGACCTGGCAACCCCAGTCGGTTCCGGAATCTCAGGGAATGGCTTCCATTGTTCTGTGGTTACGGTTCAATTCTGCTCAAGTTCTGCTCCATGGAGTCGGGCCGAGTGAAGTACAGTTTAATACATTGGCAGGCATTTAGAAAAAAGCCCACTCTGTGGTGTGATGAGGATTTATGTAAAATAAGTGCTTCTAATTAGCCTATACGATGATGTCATGAAGCCAAACATTCTAAACAGTTCAGCTTTGGGTTTGGCAGTGTTGGAGAGTTATGGTTCAAGAGATGTGAAAACATGAAACAGAATGGTCTGGAATGTTAAAAAGAGCTGTGAAAACATGAATCGGACTAGTCTAGAATGTTATAAACACTAGATAATATTGAGCTACTTCTTCCACCATTCTGAACGGGTTGTGGGCTTGTCACTTAGGCTGTGGGGCAGCACGGACTCAGGGTCGTGATCATTGGGAAGAAAACGGACTGGAACATGTTAAAAAGAGCTGTGAAAACATGAACATGACCCCCTTTTTTTGTTTCCTGTTGAAAAACAAAAAAATGATCATAGTTGCGTGCACTAATGAACACAGCCCAGTTCTCCTGGTTGTTGTTGTTGTAGTGAGAGGAATACAGTTCTCATTGAAACATCCATTCACCGGCTTGTTAACGTTTCAGTGGTGGGGGTATAATATTACTGTTTTATTACATTCCACCACAAATCCCTAAACCCTGGGTCACACACGGGCTAGCCAGGGCCTGACACCAAGGACACCGCTATCCCAACCCAACAACTTCAACTAACACCAGGCTGGAGTTAACTACCGCTATTTACACAAGGAAACAACATAGTTCTCTAATACAGAAACAGTCCGCTGCCCAGGCTTGTATATCAGTAGGAACATATCCTGGTAGCTGCCTAGCTGGACAGGAATACTCAGCCTTGCTAAGACTCCCACTGAAGTGTGTGTGTGTGTGTGTGTGTGTGTGTGTGTGTGTGTGTGTGTGTGTGTGTGTGTGTATCTCTGTGGGTGTGTGTATGTAATAAGTCTGCCGCAAGTCTCCTTCTACTCTGTAGCCAGTTCATTAGAAGGGAATTAGCAGTGATGCGTCACGTTCCTGAGCAGGGGAAGAAAGACCAGGATTGTTGGCCTGGTGGAGGTGGAGAGGCCAGCTGTGGCAGCGTCTGAGCCCGGCTGACGAGGCCCTCAGATGGGCTGCCAAGCGACCCGTCTCCCCCTCTCCTCTCCATGCTCCACCAGGCCCTGTTGGCCCTGTCGTCTGGCTCCTCAGACAGCAACAGCACACGCAGGCTTTAATTAGACCGAGCACACGTTCCCATGTCAACAGGTTGGTGTGTGATGCGGCCCCTGTGCAGACACACACACATAGATGCCGCACACACACATAGATGCCGCACACACACATAGATGACATACACACACATAGATGACGCACACACACATAGATGACGCACACGCACAGACTCGCCAACCGATGGTCACACACACACACTCGCTGACTGATATACACAACCACTGATGGCCACAGACAAAGGCATGGCAGCACACACACCACAACCTCAGGTACAGACGCCGACCCAGTGTTCTGTCCTGTTTCAACATGTTTCTCCCTCTTCTTTTTCTAATGTTTCCCTCAGGACCGGCTCCTCCTGGTAAACCTGTCATCACTACCCCTGTCCTCAGACTGACACCACTACACTACAAACCCCTCCCACTGACGTCTAGCGCCCAGAGAAGCTGTGTACACCACATATCAACTCATCACCACCAAGACAAACATGATTACAACATGATTGTTTATAGTATAATGAGAACTCAAAGTGAAGCTGTATGACATCACAACACTCATCCTACCTCTGCCCGGCGGTGTGGCCGCATCAGATGACACAGGGTCTGTTTTAAATAACGTTGACAGATCAATTAAATAGCAACTCTGTATTTAACTACTAGACCCCAGAAAAGAAACTGGGGCCTCTGCCAGCCTGACTCAAAGTGACACACAGACAGACAATACACAATAACACACACACAGAAGATATTGGGTAGCACACATAGGGACATAGGGTAGGAGACAGGGTAGAAGACATAGTGACATAGGGAAGAAGACATAGGGTAGAAGACACAGTGACATAGGGTAGAAGACATAGGGACAAAGGATAGAAGACATAGGGTAGAAGACATAGGGTAGCACACAGGGACATAGGGTAAATGTGATAGGGACTTAGGGTAGAAGACATAGGGTAAAAGTCATAGGGACATAGGGTAGAAGTCATAGGGACATAGGGTAGAAAACAGGGTAGAAGACACAGTGACATAGGGTAGAATACATAGGGTAGAAGACATAGGGTAAAAGTCATAGGGACATAGGGTAGAAGTCATAGGGACATAGGGTAGAAAACAGGGTAGAAGACACAGTGACATAGGGTAGAATACATAGGGTAGAAGACATAGGGACAAAGGGTAGAAGACAGGGTAGAAGACACAGTGACATAGGGTAGAAGACACAGTAACATAGGGTAGAATACATAGGGACATAGGATAGAAGACATAGGGTAGAAGACATAGGGACATAGGGTAAAAGTCATAGGGACATAGGGTAGAAGACATAGGGTAAAAGTCATAGGGACATAGGGTAGAAGACATAGGGTAGAAGTCATAGGGACATAGGGTAGAAGACAGGGTAGAAGACACAGTGACATAGGGTAGAAGACACAGTAACATAGGGTAGAATACATAGGGACATAGGATAGAAGACATAGGGTAGAAGACATAGGGTAGCACCCAGGGACATAGGGTAACTGTCATAGGGACATAGGGTAGAAGACATAGGGTAAAAGTCATAGGGACATAGGGTAGAAGACATAGTGTAGAAGTCATAGGGACATAGGGTAGAAGTCATAGGGACATAGGGTAGAAGACATAGGGTAGAAGTCATAGGGACATAGGGTAGAAGACATAGGGTAGAAGTCATAGGGACATAGGGTAGAAGTCATAGGGACATAGGGTAGAAGACATCGTGTAGAAGTCATAGGGACATAGGGTAGAAGACATAGGGTAGAACACAAACACATACATAGGAACACACTGGAGACTTATATTTACCTTTGAGAAAAAGAGACATTAAAAAAATAATATCTATTGAAACATACACAAACTTCTCCAGTTCTTAACCATTCTTCCCCGCTTGTATCACTTTTCATACCCTCCCTTCTATCTCCCTGTCCTACCCTCACCAATCCATCCCTCTTCCCTCTCTCTCTCCCAGACACGCACACACACAGGGCAGAGACCTATAAATGTCTGGTTATCTGTCCCAGACTGCCTCGTAATAGTAAAGCCATGTCACTGGCCATAAACAAGCAGGGAGGATTATTCTCACCCCCTCAGCACTGAGCTGGCCTGCAATAGGGTAGAGTGGACTGGGGAGCACCAGGGCCTGCAGTAGGGTAGAGTGGACTGGGGAGCACCAGGGCCTGCAGTAGGGTAGAATGGACTGGGGAGCACCAGGGCCTGCAGTAGGGTAGAGTGGACTGGGGAGCACCAGGGCCTGCAGTAGGGTAGAGTGGACTGGGGAGCACCAGGGTCTGCAGTAGGGTAGGGTGGACTGGGGAGCACCAGGGCCTGCAGTAGGGTAGGGTGGACTGGGGAGCACCAGGGCCTGCAGTAGGGTAGAGTGGACTGGGGAGACTGGGGAGCACCAGGGCCTGCAGTAGGGTAGAGTGGACTGGGGAGCACCAGGGCCTGCAGTAGGGTAGAGTGGACTGGGGAGCACCAGGGCCTGCAGTAGGGTAGAATGGACTGGGGAACACCAGGGCCTGCAGTAGGGTAGAATGGACTGGGGAACACCAGGGCCTGCAGTAGGGTAGAGTGGACTGGGGAGCACCAGGGCCTGCAGTAGGGTAGAATGGACTGGGGAACACCAGGGCCTGCAGTAGGGTAGAATGGACTGGGGAACACCAGGGCCTGCAGTAGGGTAGAGTGGACTGGGGAGCACCAGGGCCTGCAGTAGGGTAGAATGGACTGGGGAACACCAGGGCCTGCAGTAGGGTAGAGTGGACTGGGGAGCACCAGGGCCTGCAGTAGGGTAGAGTGGACTGGGGAGCACCAGGGCCTGCAGTAGGGTAGGGTGGACTGGGGAACACCAGGGCCTGCAGTAGGGTAGAGTGGACTGGGGAGCACCAGGGCCTGCAGTAGGGTAGAGTGGACTGGGGAACACCAGGGCCTGCAGTAGGGTAGAGTGGACTGGGGAACACCAGGGCCTGCAGTAGGGTAGAATGGACTGGGGAGCACCAGGGCCTGCAGTAGGGTAGAGTGGACTGGGGAGCACCAGGGCCTGCAGAAGGGTAGAGTGGACTGGGGAGCACTAGGGCCTGCAGTAGGGTAGAGTGGACTGGGGAGCACCAGGGCCTGCAGTAGGGTAGAGTGGACTGGGGAGCACCAGGGCCTGGTGTAGGGTAGAGTGGACTGGGGAACACCAGGGCCTGGTGTAGGGTAGAGTGGACTGGGGAGACCCAGGGCCTGCAGTAGGGTAGAGTGGACTGGGGAGCACCAGGGCCTGCAGTAGGGTAGGGTGGACTGGGGAACACCAGGGCCTGCAGTAGGGTAGGGTGGACTGGGGAGCACCAGGGCCTGCAGTAGGGTAGGGTGGACTGGGGAACACCAGGGCCTGCAGTAGGGTAGAGTGGACTGGGGAACACCAGGGCCTGTAGTAGGGTAGAGTGGACTGGGGAGACCCAGGGCCTGCAGTAGGGTAGAGTGGACTGGGGAGACCCAGGGCCTGCAGTAGGATGGACTGGAGAGCACCAGGGTCTGCAGTAGGGTAGAGTGGACTGGGGAGCACCAGGGTCTGCAGTAGGGTAGAGTGGACTGGGGAACACCAGGGCCTGCAGTAGGGTAGAGTGGACTGGGGAACACCAGGGCCTGCAGTAGGGTAGGGTGGACTGGGGAGCACCAGGGCCTGCAGTAGGGTAGAGTGGACTGGGGAGCACCAGGGCCTGCAGTAGGGTAGAGTGGACTGGGGAACACCAGGGCCTGCAGTAGGGTAGGGTGGACTGGGGAGCACCAGGGCCTGCAGTAGGGTAGGGTGGACTGGGGAGCACCAGGGCCTGCAGTAGGGTAGAGTGGACTGGGGAGCACCAGGGCCTGCAGTAGGGTAGAGTGGACTGGGGAGACCCAGGGCCTGCAGTAGGGTAGAGTGGACTGGGGAGCACCAGGGCCTGCAGTAGGGTAGAATGGACTGGGGAACACCAGGGCCTGCAGTAGGGTAGGGTGGACTGGGGAGCACCAGGGCCTGCAGTAGGGTAGAGTGGACTGGGGAGCACCAGGGCCTGTAGTAGGGTAGGGTGGACTGGGGAGACCCAGGGCCTGCAGTAGGGTAGGGTGGACTGGGGAGCACCAGGGCCTGCAGTAGGGTAGAGTGGACTGGGGAGACCCAGGGCCTGCAGTAGGGTAGAGTGGACTGGGGAGCACCAGGGCCTGCAGTAGGGTAGGGTGGACTGGGGAGCACCAGGGCCTGCAGTAGGGTAGGGTGGACTGGGGAACACCAGGGCCTGCAGTAGGGTAGAGTGGACTGGGGAACACCAGGGCCTGCAGTAGGGTAGAGTGGACTGGGGAACACCAGGGCCTGCAGTAGGGTAGAGTGGACTGGGGAGCACTAGGGCCTGCAGTAGGGTAGAGTGGACTGGGGAACACCAGGGCCTGCAGTAGGGTAGAGTGGACTGGGGAGACCCAGGGCCTGCAGTAGGATGGACTGGAGAGCACCAGGGTCTGCAGTACGGTAGAGTGGACTGGGGAGACCCAGGGCCTGCAGTAGGATGGACTGGAGAGCACCAGGGTCTGCAGTAGGGTAGAATGGACTGGGGAACACCAGGGCCTGCAGTAGGGTAGAGTGGACTGGGGAGCCCCAGGGCCTGCAGTAGGGTAGGGTGGACTGGGGAACACCAGGGCCTGCAGTAGGGTAGAGTGGACTGGGGAGACCCAGGGCCTGCAGTAGGATGGACTGGAGAGCACCAGGGTCTGCAGTAGGGTAGAATGGACTGGGGAACACCAGGGCCTGCAGTAGGGTAGAGTGGACTGGGGAGCCCCAGGGCCTGCAGTAGGGTAGAGTGGACTGGGGAGCACCAGGGCCTGCAGTAGGGTAGGGTGGACTGGGGAGACCCAGGGCCTGCAGTAGGGTAGAGTGGACTGGGGAACACCAGGGCCTGCAGTAGGGTAGAGTGGACTGGGGAGCACTAGGGCCTGCAGTAGGGTAGAGTGGACTGGGGAACACCAGGGCCTGCAGTAGGGTAGAGTGGACTGGGGAACACCAGGGCCTGCAGTAGGGTAGAGTGGACTGGGGAGCACTAGGGCCTGCAGTAGGGTAGAGTGGACTGGGGAACACCAGGGCCTGCAGTAGGGTAGAGTGGACTGGGGAACACCAGGGCCTGCAGTAGGGTAGAGTGGACTGGGGAGCACTAGGGCCTGCAGTAGGGTAGGGTGGACTGGGGAGCACTAGGGCCTGCAGTAGGGTAGGGTGGACTGGGGAACACCAGGGCCTGCAGTAGGGTGGAGTGGACTGGGGAACACCAGGGCCTGCAGTAGGGTAGGGTGGACTGGGGAGCACCAGGGCCTGCAGTAGGGTAGAGTGGACTGGGGAGCACCAGGGCCTGCAGTAGGGTAGGGTGGACTGGGGAACACCAGGGCCTGCAGTAGGGTGGAGTGGACTGGGGAACACCAGGGCCTGCAGTAGGGTAGGGTGGACTGGGGAGCACTAGGGCCTGCAGTAGGGTAGGGTGGACTGGGGAACACCAGGGCCTGTAGTAGGGTAGAGTGGACTGGGGAGACCCAGGGCCTGCAGTAGGGTAGAGTGGACTGGGGAGACCCAGGGCCTGCAGTAGGATGGACTGGAGAGCACCAGGGTCTGCAGTAGGGTAGAGTGGACTGGGGAGCACCAGGGTCTGCAGTAGGGTAGGGTGGACTGGGGAGCACCAGGGCCTGCAGTAGGGTAGGGTGGACTGGGGAGACCCAGGGCCTGCAGTAGGGTAGGGTGGACTGGGGAGCACCAGGGCCTGCAGTAGGGTAGAGTGGACTGGGGAGCACCAGGGCCTGCAGTAGGGTAGGGTGGACTGGGGAGCACCAGGGCCTGCAGTAGGGTAGAATGGACTGGGGAGCACCAGGGCCTGCAGTAGGGTAGAATGGACTGGGGAGCACTAGGGCCTGCAGTAGGGTAGGGTGGACTGGGGAGCACCAGGGCCTGCAGTAGGGTAGAGTGGACTGGGGAGACCCAGGGCCTGCAGTAGGATGGACTGGAGAGCACCAGGGCCTGCAGTAGGGTAAAGTGGACTGGGGAGACCCAGGGCCTGCAGTAGGGTAGGGTGGACTGGGGAACACCAGGGCCTGCAGTAGGGTAGAGTGGACTGGGGAGACCCAGGGCCTGCAGTAGGATGGACTGGAGAGCACCAGGGCCTGCAGTAGGGTAAAGTGGACTGGGGAGACCCAGGGCCTGCAGTAGGGTAGAGTGGACTGGGGAGCACCAGGGCCTGCAGTAGGGTAGAGTGGACTGGGGAGCACCAGGGCCTGGTGTAGGGTAGAGTGGACTGGGGAGACCCAGGGCCTGCAGTAGGGTAGAGTGGACTGGGGAGCACCAGGGCCTGCAGTAGGGTAGAGTGGACTGGGGAGCACCAGGGCCTGCAGTAGGGTAGAGTGGACTGGGGAGCACCAGGGCCTGCAGTAGGGTAGAGTGGACTGGGGAGCACCAGGGCCTGCAGTAGGGTAGAGTGGACTGGGGAGACCCAGGGTCTGCAGTAGGGTAGAGTGGACTGGGGAACACCAGGGCCTGTAGTAGGGTAGAGTGGACTGGGGAACACCAGGGCCTGCAGTAGGGTAGAGTGGACTGGGGAACACCAGGGCCTGCAGTAGGGTAAAGTGGACTGGGGAACACCAGGGCCTGCAGTAGGGTAGAGTGGACTGGGGAACACCAGGGCCTGCAGTAGGGTAGAGTGGACTGGGGAGACCCAGGGCCTGCAGTAGGGTAGAGTGGACTGGGGAACACCAGGGCCTGTAGTAGGGTAGAGTGGACTGGGGAGACCCAGGGCCTGCAGTAGGGTAGAGTGGACTGGGGAACACCAGGGCCTGTAGTAGGGTAGAGTGGACTGGGGAACACCAGGGCCTGCAGTAGGGTAGAGTGGACTGGGGAACACCAGGGCCTGCAGTAGGGTAAAGTGGACTGGGGAACACCAGGGCCTGCAGTAGGGTAGAGTGGACTGGGGAACACCAGGGCCTGCAGTAGGGTAGAGTGGACTGGGGAACACCAGGGCCTGCAGTAGGGTAAAGTGGACTGGGGAACACCAGGGCCTGCAGTAGGGTAAAGTGGACTGGGGAGACCCAGGGCCTGCAGTAGGATGGACTGGAGAGCACCAGGGCCTGCAGTAGGGTAGAGTGGACTGGGGAACACCAGGGCCTGCAGTAGGGTAAAGTGGACTGGGGAGACCCAGGGCCTGCAGTAGGGTAAAGTGGACTGGGGAACACCAGGGCCTGCAGTAGGGTAAAGTGGACTGGGGAGACCCAGGGCCTGCAGTAGGATGGACTGGAGAGCACCAGGGCCTGCAGTAGGGTAGAGTGGACTGGGGAACACCAGGGCCTGCAGTAGGGTAGAGTGGACTGGGGAGACCCAGGGCCTGCAGTAGGATGGACTGGAGAGCACCAGGGCCTGCAGTAGGGTAGGATGGACTGGAGAGCACCAGGGCCTGCAGTAGGGTAGAGTAGACTGGGGAACACCAGGGCCTGCAGTAGGGTAGAGTGGACTGGGGAACACCAGGGCCTGCAGTAGGGTAAAGTGGACTGGGGAGACCCAGGGCCTGCAGTAGGATGGACTGGAGAGCACCAGGGCCTGCAGTAGGGTAGGATGGACTGGGGAACACCAGGGCCTGCAGTAGGGTAGAGTGGACTGGGGAACACCAGGGCCTGCAGTAGGGTAGGGTGGTGTTAAAGGACCTGTCACCAGAGCCTGGGAACCACAGGACCAACAGACCAGAGAGGAGGAGAGACAAGAGAGGGATGGATGGACGGGAGGAGATGGTGGGGGTCGAGACCGGACCTGACAGATCACGGGAGGTCACAGAGAGCCGACCTCTCGTCATGGCTACAAACACATACACACACGGCTACACGCGCACACACACACACACACACACACACACACACACACACACACACACACACACACACACACACACACACACACACACACACACACAGTTAGAGGTAGTAGAGGTAGTACCGGGGCTGGGGGTTAGAGGTAGTACTAGGGCTGGGGTTAGAGGTAGTACTGGGGCTGGGGTTAGAGGTAGTACTGGGGGTTAGAGGTAGTACTGGGGCTGGGGTTAGAGGTAGGACTGGGGCTGGGGTTAGAGGTAGTGCTGGGGCTGGGGTTAGAGGTAGTACTGGGGCTGGGGTTAGACGTAGTACTGGGGCTGGGGTTAGAGGTCGTACTGGGGTTAGAGGTCGTACTGGGGTTAGAGATAGTACTGGGGGTTAGAGGTCGTACTGGGGTTAGAGGTAGTGCTGGGGCTGGGGTTAGAGTTAGTGCTGGGGTTAGAGGTAGTGCTGGGGCTGGGGTTAGAGGTAGTACTGGGGCTGGGGTTAGAGGTAGTACTGGGGTTAGAGGTAGTACTGGGGCTGGGGTTAGAGTTAGTGCTGGGGCTGGGGTTAGAGGTAGTACTGGGGGTTAGAGGTAGTGCTGGGGCTGGGGTTAGAGGTAGTACTGGGGGTTAGAGGTAGTGCTGGGGCTGGGGGTTAGAGGTAGTGCTGGGGCTGGGGTTAGAGGTAGTACTGGGGTTAGAGGTAGTACTGGGGCTGGGGTTAGAGTTAGTGCTGGGGCTGGGGTTAGAGGTAGTACTGGGGGTTAGAGGTAGTGCTGGGGCTGGGGGTTAGAGGTAGTGCTGGGGCTGGGGTTAGAGGTAGTGCTGGGGCTGGGGTTAGAGTTAGTGCTGGGGCTGGGGTGAGAGGTAGTGCTGGGGCTGGGGGTTAGAGGTAGTACCGGGGCTGGGGTTAGAGGTAGTACTGGGGTTAGAGGTAGTACTGGGGTTAGAGGTAGTACTGGGGCTGGGGTTAGAGGTAGTACTGGGGTTAGAGGTAGTACTGGGGCTGGGGTTAGAGGTAGTACTGGGGCTGGGGTAATAGGTAGTACTGGGGTTAGAGGTAGTACTGGGGCTGGGGTTAGAGGTAGTACTGGGGTTAGAGGTAGTACTGGGGCTGGGGTTAGAGGTAGTACTGGGGTTAGAGGTAGTACTGGGGCTGGGGTTAGAGGTAGTACTGGGGCTGGGGTTAGAGGTAGTACTGGGGCTGGGGTTAGAGGTAGTACTGGGGCTGGGGTTAGAGGTAGTACTGGGGCTGGGGTTAGAGGTAGTACTGGGGTTAGAGGTAGTACTGGGGCTGGGGTTAGAGGTAGTACTGGGGCTGGGGTTAGAGGTAGTGCTGGGGCTGGGGTTAGAGGTAGTGCTGGGGCTGGGGTTAGAGGTAGTGCTGGGGCTGGGGTTAGAGGTAGTACTGGGGTTAGAGGTAGTACTGGGGTTAGAGGTAGTACTGGGGCTGGGGTGAGAGGTAGTACTGGGGTTAGAGGTAGTACTGGGGTTAGAGGTAGTACTGGGGTTAGAGGTAGTACTGGGGCTGGGGTTAGAGGTAGTACTGGGGCTGGGGTTAGAGGTAGTGCTGGGGCTGGGGTTAGAGGTAGTACTGGGGCTGGGGGTTAGAGGTAGTACTGGGGTTAGAGGTAGTGCTGGGGCTGGGGTTAGAGGTAGTGCTGGGGCTGGGGTTAGAGGTAGTACTGGGGCTGGTGTTAGAGGTAGTGCTGGGGCTGGGGTTAGAGGTAGTACTGGGGTTAGAGGTAGTGCTGGGGCTGGGGTTAGAGGTAGTGCTGGGGCTGGGGTTAGAGGTAGTGCTGGGGCTGGGGTTAGAGGTAGTGCTGGGGCTGGGGTTAGAGGTAGTACTGGGGCTGGGGTTAGAGGTAGTGCTGGGGCTGGGGTTAGAGGTAGTACTGGGGCTGGGGTTAGAGGTAGTGCTGGGGCTGGGGTTAGAGGTAGTGCTGGGGCTGGGGTTAGAGGTAGTGCTGGGGCTGGGGTTAGAGGTAGTGCTGGGGCTGGTGTTAGAGGTAGTGCTGGGGCTGGGGTTAGAGGTAGTGCTGGGGCTGGGGTTAGAGGTAGTGCTGGGGGTTAGAGGTAGTGCTGGGGGTTAGAGGTAGTGCTGGGGCTGGGGTTAGAGGTAGTGCTGGGGGTTAGAGGTAGTGCTGGGGCTAGAGGTAGTGCTGGGGGTTAGAGGTAGTGCTGGGGCTGGGGTTAGAGGTCGTACTGGGGTTAGAGGTAGGATTGGGGTTAGAGGTAGTGCTGGGGGTTAGAGGTAGTGTTGGGGCTGGGGTTAGAGGTAGTACTGGGGCTGGGGTTAGAGGTCGTACTGGGGTTAGAGGTAGTGTTGGGGTTAGAGGTAGTGTTGGGGAGATGACAGGAGTGAGGTTGAGTGAAGCATATTGATATTGATATGATCTTGAATGCCTTCACTGGGTTGAGAGACAGAACTTGCAGGATAGTTTTTGGATCACTGTGACTGTGTTGTGATGATGTTAGCTTGATACATTGTTTTCTGTCTTGGGGTGTGTGTGAGGGGGACATGAACGTGACACGGTCTTAGAGAGGACAAGCCCAGACATGGTGGTTGAGGTCGAGAGGTCCCAGCTGGGGAAAGAAGTATGTGTGTGGATTTAGGATGGTTCGTGGGGGTATGTCTTTCATCAGATACTACATTCTTTGGTCCTCTGAGACGTGTGGCAGCGCGTGCAGAGCCACACACACAAACACACTGTGCTAGGAGAGACGGCCACAGACCGGTTAACTCTCTGATAAGAGATGTTACCATGGTTTCTAACTGTGCTGTCGGTCATCTGAGAAACACTTACTCACAGCACAGTGATGCTCTGTTGACTTCCCCAATAACTGTTGTTTTTACAGCTTAACTGTTAAATAAAAATTGGCAGGTTGGATGAAGGTTTTACGTTTTTCTTTTAACTTATTTCTCTCTCCCTATCCGCTTTTCTCATTTGACACACACACACACACACACACACACACACACACACACACACACACACACACACACACACACACACACACACACACACACACACACACACACACACACACACACAGAGTTATAGGGAAAACAAACACTAAACGGTAATGTTTTGTCTCATTAAATTCTTCTCTTTTACGGCTCAAGCCTTTTCCAGAGGGCCTTCCCTTGGCTCCCCATTCAGGAAAGTCTCTAGACAAATACACACTGGGTTGAGTTGGGCTCTGGGCCCGGTCCATTTGGGCTGGACCTCTCTAAAACCCTGTCCTCAATGCCAGGTAGGGAGCAGGAATGTTCCGGGAACACAGGCAGAACATATAATGCAAGCCTCCATGCTAGCTCGAGAGTGGCAACGTTCCAGAGACATTCACAGAATGGGCACAGCTCATATGATGTCATCGCGTCTGAAACTGAACAGTGTCTGGAGGTGACCATACTCTGTTTAGAGAGCGACCGCGTTCGGTTTAGAGGGCGACCGCGTTCGGTCTAGAGGGCGACCGTGTTCGGTCTAGAGGGCGACCGCGTTCGGTCTAGAGGGCGACCGCGTTCGGTTTAGAGAGCAACCGCGTTCGGTTTAGCGGACCATGATTTACTGGACCGTAATTAATGAATCATTCATCACCTTTGTTATTGGTGGAAGGTTGTGAAGGTTGATTTTATCAGGTGAAAACTGGCAAAGCTGACCTGGCCAGTTGCTTGAATGGATGTTTTTTCCAGAGTTTTAAATCTTAGCTTAGACTTAGTGACTTCACCTCTGTAAATTGTTCCTAATACACACACACACACACACACACACACACACACACACACACACACACACACACACACACACACACACACACACACACACACACACACACACACACACACACACACACACACACACACACACACACACACACACACACGGAGGATTTCACTTCAGGCCCACAAACCCAAAACAAATACATTTCACTGGTTCATAAACAGCACTACCAACTCCAGTATAGTCTGAATCATTAAGTGTGTGTGTGTGTGTGTGTGTGTGTGTGTATTAGGAACAATTTACAGAGGTGAAGTCACTAAGTCTAAGCTAAGATTTAAAACTCTGGAAAAAACAGCCCCGGTACTACCTCTAACCCCAGCCCCAGTACTACCTCTAACCCCAGCCCCAGTACTACCTCTAACCCCAGCCCCAGTACTACCTCTAACCCCAGTACTACCTCTAACCCCAGCCCCAGTACTACCTCTAACCCCAGCCCCAGTACTACCTCTAACCCCAGCCCCAGTACTACCTCTAACCCCAGTCCCAGTACTACCTCTAACCCCAGCCCCGGTACTACCTCCAACCCCAGCCCCGGTACTACCTCCAACCCCAGCCCCGGTACTACCTCTAACCCCAGCCCCGGTACTACCTCTAACCCCAGCCCCAGCACTACCTCTAACCCCAGCCCCAGTACTACCTCTAACCCCAGCCCCAGTACTACCTCTAACCCCAGTACTACCTCTAACCCCAGCCCCAGTACTACCTCTAACCCCAGTACTACCTCTAACCCCAGCCCCAGTACTACCTCTAACCCCAGCCCCGGTACTACCTCTAACCCCAGCCCCAGTACTACCTCTAACCCCAGCCCCGGTACTACCTCTAACCCAGCCCCAGTACTACCTCTAACCCCAGTACTACCTCTCACCCCAGCCCCAGTACTCTAACCCCAGTACTACCTCTAACCCCAGCCCCAGTACTACCTCTAACCCCAGCCCTAACCCCAGTACTACCTCTAACCCCAGCCCCAGTACTACCTCTAACCCCAGCCCCAGTACTACCTCTAACCCCAGCCCCAGTACTACCTCTAACCCCAGCCCCAGTACTACCTCTAACCCCAGTACTACCTCTAACCCCAGTACTACCTCTAACCCCAGCCCCAGTACTACCTCTAACCCCAGCCCCAGTACTACCTCTAACCCCAGTACTACCTCTAACCCCAGCCCCGGTACTACCTCTAACCCCAGCCCCAGTACTACCTCTAACCCCAGTACTACCTCTAACCCCAGCCCCAGGACTACCTCTAACCCCAGCCCCAGTACTACCTCTAACCCCAGCCCCAGTACTACCTCTAACCCCAGCCCCAGTACTACCTCTCACCCCAGCCCCAGTACTACCTCTAACCCCAGCCCCGGTACTACCTCTAACCCCAGCCCCAGTACTACCTCTAACCCCAGCCCCAGTACTACCTCTAACCCCAGCCCCAGTACTACCTCTAACCCCAGCCCCAGTACTACCTCTAACCCCAGCCCCAGTACTACCTCTAACCCCAGTACTACCTCTAACCCCAACCCCAGTACTACCTCTAACCCCAGTACTACCTCTAACCCCAGCCCCAGTACTACCTCTAACCCCAGTACTACCTCTAACCCCAGCCCCAGTACTACCTCTAACCCCAGTACTACCTCTAACCCCAGTACTACCTCTAACCCCAGCCCCAGTACTACCTCTAACCCCAGTACTACCTCTAACCCCAGTACTACCTCTAACCCCAGCCCCAGTACTACCTCTAACCCCAGCCCCGGTACTACCTCTAACCCCAGCCCCAGTACTACCTCTAACCCCAGCCCCAGTACTACCTCTAACCCCAGCCCCAGTACTACCTCTAACCCCAGTACTACCTCTAACCCCAGTACTACCTCTAACCCCAGCACTACCTCTAACCCCAGCCCCAGCACTACCTCTAACCCCAGTACTACCTCTAACCCCAGCACTACCTCTAACCCCAGCCCCGGTACTACCTCTAACCCCAGCACTACCTCTAACCCCAGTACTACCTATAACCCCAGCCCCAGTACTACCTCTAACCCCCAGCACTACCTCTAACCCCAGTACTACCTCTAACCCCAGCCCCAGTACTACCTCTAACCCCAGTACTACCTCAACCCCAGTACTACCTCTCACCCCAGCCCCAGTACTACCTCTAACCCCAGTACTACCTCTAACCCCAGCCCCAGTACTACCTCTAACCCCAGCCCCAGTACTACCTCTAACCCCAGTAACCCCAGCCCCAGTACTACCTCTAACCCCAGCCCCGGTACTACCTCCAACCCCAGCCCCGGTACTACCTCCAACCCCAGCCCCGGTACTACCTCTAACCCCAGCCCCAGTACTACCTCTAACCCCAGCCCCAGCACTACCTCTAACCCCAGCCCCAGTACTACCTCTAACCCCAGCCCCAGTACTACCTCTAACCCCAGCCCCAGTACTACCTCTAACCCCAGCCCCAGTACTACCTCTAACCCCAGTACTACCTCTAACCCCAGCCCCAGTACTACCTCTAACCCCAGCCCCAGTACTACCTCTAACCCCAGCCCCGGTACTACCTCCAACCCCAGCCCCAGTACTACCTCTAACCCCGGTACTACCTCTAACCCCAGTACTACCTCTAACCCCAGCCCCAGTACTACCTCTCACCCCAGCCCCAGTACTACCTCTAACCCCAGTACTACCTCTAACCCCAGCCCCGGTACTACCTCTAACCCCAGCCCCGGTACTACCTCTAACCCCAGCCCCGGTACTACCTCTAACCCCAGCCCCGGTACTACCTCTAACCCCAGCCCCGGTACTACCTCTAACCCCAGCCCCGGTACTACCTCTAACCCCCAGCACTCCCTCTAACCCCCAGCACTACCTCTAACCCCAGCCCCGGTACTACCTCTAACCCCAGCCCCAGTACTACCTCTCACCCCAGCCCCAGTACTACCTCTAACCCCAGCCCCAGTACTACCTCTAACCCCAGCCCCGGTACTACATCTAACCCCAGCCCCGGTACTACCTCTAACCCCAGCCCCAGTCCTACCTCTAACCCCAGTACTACCTCTAACCCCAGCACTACCTCTAACCCCAGTACTACCTCTAACCCCAGTACTACCTCTAACCCCAGCACTACCTCTAACCCCAGCCCCGGTACTACCTCTAACCCCAGCCCCAGTACTACCTCTAACCCCAGTACTACCTATTACCCCAGCCCCAGTACTACCTCTAACCCCAGTACTACCTCTCACCCCCCAGCCCCGGTACTACCTCTAACCCCAGTACTACCTCTAACCCCAGCCCCAGTACTACCTCTAACCCCAGCCCCAGTACTACCTCTAACCCCAGTACTACCTATTACCCCAGCCCCAGTACTACCTCTAACCCCAGTACTACCTCTCACCCCAGCCCCGGTACTACCTCTAACCCCAGCCCCAGTACTACCTCTAACCCCAGCCCCAGTACTACCTCTAACCCCAGCCCCAGTACTACCTCTAACCCCAGTACTACCTCTAACCCCAGCCCCAGTACTACCTCTAACCCCAGCCACAGTACTACCTCTAACCCCAGCCCCGGTACTACATCTAACCCCAGCCCCAGTCCTACCTCTAACCCCAGCCCCAATACTACCTCTAACCCCAGTACTACCTCTAACCCCAGCCCCAGTACTACCTCTAACCCCAGTACTACCTATAACCACAGCCCCAGTACTACCTCTAACCCCAGTACTACCTCTAACCCCAGCACTACCTCTAACCCCAGTACTACCTCTAACCCCAGTACTACCTCTAACCCCAGCCCCAGTACTACCTCTAACCCCAGCCCCAGTACTACCTCTAACCCCAGTACTACCTCTAACCCCAGCCCCAGTACTACCTCTCACCCCAGCCCCAGTACTACCTCTAACCCCAGCCCCAGTACTACCTCTAACCCCAGCCCCAGTACTACCTCTAACCCCAGTACTACCTCTAACCCCAGCCCCAGTACTACCTCTAACCCCAGCCCCAGTACTACCTCTAACCCCAGCCCCGGTACTACCTCTAACCCCAGCCCCGGTACTACCTCTAACCCCAGCCCCGGTACTACCTCTAACCCCAGCCCCGGTACTACCTCTAACCCCCAGCACTCCCTCTAACCCCCAGCACTACCTCTAACCCCCAGCCCCGGTACTACCTCTAACCCCATCCCCAGTACTACCTCTAACCCCAGTACTACCTCTAACCCCAGCCCCAGTACTACCTCTCACCCCAGCCCCAGTACTACCTCTAACCCCAGTCCCAGTACTAGAGAACTGGGGTTAGAGGTAGTACTGGGGCTGGGGTTATAGGTAGTACTTGGGTTAGAGGTAGTACTGGGGCTGGGGTTAGAGGTAGTACTGGGGTTAGAGGTAGTATTGGGGCTGGGGTTAGAGGTAGGACTGGGGCTGGGGTTAGAGGTAGTACCGGGGCTGGGGTTAGATGTAGTACCGGGGCTGGGGTTAGATGTAGTACTGGGGCTGGGGTTAGAGGTAGTACTGGGGCTGGGGTTAGAGGTAGTACTGGGGTTAGAGGTAGTACTGGGGCTGGGGTTAGAGGTAGTACTGGGGCTGGGGTGAGAGGTAGTACTGGGGCTGGGGTTAGAGGTAGTACTGGGGTTAGAGGTAGTAGGTGGGGCTGGGGTTAGAGGTAGTACTGGGGCTGGGGTGAGAGGTAGTACTGGGGCTGGGGTGAGAGGTAGTACTGGGGTTAGAGGTAGTACTGGGGCTGGGGTTAGAGGTAGTACTGGGGCTGGGGTTAGAGGTAGTACTGGGGTTAGAGGGTACTGGGGTTAGAGGTAGTACTGGGGCTGGGGTTAGAGGTAGTACTGGGGTTAGAGGTAGTACTGGGGTTAGAGGTAGTGCTGGGGCTGGGGTTAGAGGTAGTGCTGGGGCTGGGGTTAGAGGTAGTACTGGGGCTGGGGTTAGTACTGGGGCTGGGGTGAGAGGTAGTACTGGGGCTGGGGTTAGAGGTAGTACTGGGGCTGGGGTGAGAGGTAGTACTGGGGTTAGATGTAGTACTGGGGCTGGGGTTAGAGGTAGTACTGGGGCTGGGGTTAGAGGTAGTACTGGGGCTGGGGTTAGAGGTAGTACTGGGGCTGGGGTTAGAGGTAGTACTGGGGCTGGGGTGAGAGGTAGTACTGGGGTTAGAGGTAGTACTGGGGCTGGGGTTAGAGGTAGTACTGGGGTTAGAGGTAGTACTGGGGCTGGGGTTAGAGGTAGTACTGGGGTTAGAGGTAGTACTGGGGTTAGAGGTAGTGCTGGGGCTGGGGTTAGAGGTAGTGCTGGGGCTGGGGTTAGAGGTAGTACTGGGGCTGGGGTGAGAGGTAGTACTGGGGCTGGGGTGAGAGGTAGTACTGGGGCTGGGGTGAGAGGTAGTGCTGGGGTTAGAGGTAGTACTGGGGCTGGGGGTTAGAGGTAGTACTGGGGCTGGGGTTAGAGGTAGTACTGGGGCTGGGGTTAGAGGTAGTGCTGGGGCTGGGGTTAGAGGTAGTACTGGGGCTGGGGGTTAGAGGTAGTACTGGGGCTGGGGTGAGAGGTAGTACTGGGGCTGGGGGTAAGAGGTAGTACTGGGGCTGGGGTGAGAGGTAGTACTGGGGCTGGGGTGAGAGGTAGTACTGGGGCTGGGGTGAGAGGTAGTGCTGGGGTTAGAGGTAGTACTGGGGCTGGGGGTTAGAGGTAGTACTGGGGCTGGGGTTAGAGGTAGTACTGGGGGTTAGAGGTAGTGCTGGGGCTGGGGTTAGAGGTAGTACTGGGGCTGGGGTTAGAGGTAGTACTGGGGTTAGAGGTAGTACTGGGGCTGGGGGTTAGAGGTAGTACTGGGGCTGGGGTTAGAGGTAGTACTGGGGGTTAGAGGTAGTGCTGGGGCTGGGGGTTAGAGGTAGTACTGGGGCTGGGGTTAGAGGTAGTGCTGGGGCTGGGGTTAGAGGTAGTACTGGGGTTAGAGGTAGTACTGGGGCTGGGGTTAGAGGTAGTACTGGGGCTGGGGTGAGAGGTAGTACTGGGTTAGAGGTAGTACTGGGGCTGGTGTTAGAGGTAGTGCTGGGGCTGGGGTTAGAGGTAGTACTGGGGCTGGGGTGAGAGGTAGTACTGGGGTTAGAGGTAGTACTGGGTCTGGGGTGTGAGGTAGTACTGGGCTGGGGTTAGAGGTAGTACTGGGGCTGGGGTTAGAGGTAGTACTGGGGCTGGGGTGAGAGGTAGTACTGGGGCTGGGGTTAGAGGTAGTACTGGGGCTGGTGTTAGAGGTAGTACTGGGGCTGGGGTGAGAGGTAGTACTGGGGTTAGAGGTAGTACTGGGGCTGGGGTGAGAGGTAGTACTGGGGCTGGGGTGAGAGGTAGTACTGGGGCTGGTGTTAGAGGTAGTACTGGGGCTGGGGTGAGAGGTAGTACTGGGGCTGGGGTGAGAGGTAGTACTGGGGTTAGAGGTAGTACTGGGGCTGGGGTGAGAGGTAGTGCTGGGGCTGGGGTTAGAGGTAGTGCTGGGGCTGGGGTTAGAGGTAGTACTGGGGCTGGGGTGAGAGGTAGTACTGGGGTTAGAGGTAGTACTGGGGCTGGGGTTAGAGGTAGTACTGGGGCTGGGGTTAGAGGTAGTACTGGGGCTGGGGTTAGAGGTAGTACTGGGGCTGGGGTGAGAGGTAGTACTGGGGCTGGGGTTAGAGGTAGTGCTGGGGCTGGGGTTAGAGGTAGTACTGGGGCTGGGGTGAGAGGTAGTACTGGGGTTAGAGGTAGTACTGGGGCTGGGGTTAGAGGTAGTACTGGGGCTGGGGTTAGAGGTAGTACTGGGGCTGGGGTTAGAGGTAGTACTGGGGTTAGAGGTAGTGCTGGGGCTGGGGTTAGAGGTAGTACTGGGGCTGGGGTTAGAGGTAGTACTGGGGTTAGAGGTAGTACTGGGGCTGGGGTGAGAGGTAGTACTGGGGTTAGAGGTAGTACTGGGGCTGGTGTTAGAGGTAGTGCTGGGGCTGGGGTTAGAGGTAGTACTGGGGCTGGGGTTAGAGGTAGTACTGGGGTTAGAGGTAGTGCTGGGGCTGGGGTTAGAGGTAGTACTGGGGCTGGGGTTAGAGGTAGTACTGGGGGTAGAGGTAGTACTGGGGCTGGGGTACTGGGGTTAGAGGTAGTACTGGGGTTAGAGGTAGTACTGGGGCTGGTGTTAGAGGTAGTGCTGGGGCTGGGGTTAGAGGTAGTACTGGGGCTGGGGTGAGAGGTAGTACTGGGGCTGGGGTTAGAGGTAGTACTGGGGCTGGGGTGAGAGGTAGTACTGGGGCTGGGGTGAGAGGTAGTACTGGGGCTGGGGTTAGAGGTAGTACTGGGGCTGGGGTTAGAGGTAGTACCGGGGCTGGGGGTTAGAGGTAGTACTGGGGCTGGGGTGAGAGGTAGTACTGGGGTTAGAGGTAGTACTGGGGCTGGTGTTAGAGGTAGTGCTGGGGTTAGAGGTAGTACTGGGGCTGGGGGTTAGAGGTAGTACTGGGGTTAGAGGTAGTACTGGGGCTGGGGTTAGAGGTAGTGCTGGGGCTGGGGTTAGAGGTAGTACTGGGGCTGGGGTGAGAGGTAGTACTGGGGCTGGGGTTAGAGGTAGTGCTGGGGCTGGGGTGAGAGGTAGTGCTGGGGCTGGGGTGAGAGGTAGTACTGGGGCTGGGGTTAGACGTAGCTCTTACCAGATGAAACTCATCAGACAGACACAAAGACTACACCACGGCCTTGACTCATGGAATGAGCTGGAACTAGGAGATATACCCGTTACTGACAGTACTGTCCAGCCCCCGACTGCACTCTCTCATACACACACACCTCCATTTTGTTCTCATTTCCCCAGTGCAGGATCAGAGGAGACACCACTGTTGACCACTGACCACCCATAGAGGGAAGGAGTGAAAGGGAGCGAAAGAAGGAAAGAGAGCGAGTGACAGATTGAGAGGACTTGACGAGTGTGGGTTCGTGTCAAGCATCATATTCTACTGTTCCCACTAGCATGTAGCCTCCAGTCCAATTTAGCATCAGTAGTTTGGGATTATGAGAGAGAACAGAAGACAGAGGACAGGAGAGAGAGAGAGAGAACAGAAGACAGAGAACAGGAGAGAGAGAGAGAGAGAATAGAAGAGAGCGAGAGAGAGAACAGAAGAGAGAACAGAAGAGAGAGAACAGAAGAGAGAGAGAACAGAAGAGAGAGAGAGAGAACAGAAGAGAGAGAGAGAGAGAGAACAGAAAAGAGAGAGAGAGAACAGGAGAGAGAGAGAACAGAAGAGAGAGAGAGAGAACAGAAGAGAGAGAGAGAGAGAGAGAGAACAGAAAAGAGAGAGAGAGAACAGGAGAGAGAGCGCTACACTGCCAGAGAGCAAGGCGGTGAACCACCACATCTTAACAATGAGCAGCTTGACCAGACTCTCCAACCCCACATCAAATCCAGCCACAGGCCCAGGCTTCAATGGCTGCAGGAATCCAGCTTTCAGCAATTTGTTATAGCAGCAGATGTGTCTGTAGCTTTTATAACATTCAAGCAGTGGGTTTTACTCGTAACTTGCATAACAAACGCTGTTGGTAGAGCGTTGACTATTAAACAGAGAATTAAAATGGAAAATTACAACCATAATAAAGTATCAAAAAACAATAACAACAACATGACGTTTTGTTCTGCCAGTTTTTCTCCAGTTATGAACTGGAATTGGTTTGTTATCCCTCCCTTCTATCTACCTGTCCTTTCCTCTCTTCTATCTACCTGTCCTTTCCTCCCTTCTATCTACCTGTCCTTTCCTCCCTTCTATCTACCTGTCCTTTCCTCTTCCCTACCTCACCCTGTTATCTCTTTCCTTCTATCTACCTGTCCTTTCCTCCCTTCTATCTACCTGTCCTTTCCTCTTCCCTACCTCACCCTGTTATCCCTCCCTTCTATCTACCTGTCTTTTCCTCTTCCCTACCTCACCCTGTTATCTCCTCCCTTCTATCTACCTGTCCTTTCCTCTTCCCTACCTCACCCTGTTATCTCCTCCCTTCTATCTACCTGTCCTTTCC
Organism: Oncorhynchus masou masou; assembly: GCF_036934945.1. Lineage (NCBI taxonomy): Eukaryota > Metazoa > Chordata > Actinopteri > Salmoniformes > Salmonidae > Oncorhynchus > Oncorhynchus masou. The sequence continues at coordinate 27,759,606 of NC_088225.1, read as the reverse complement.
TCTTCCCTACCTCAACCTGTTATCCCTCCCTTCAATCTACTTGTCTTTTCCTCTTCCCCACCTCACCCTGTTATCCCTCCCTTCTATCTACCTGTCCTTTCCTCTTCCCTACCTCACCCTGTTATCCCCTCCCTTCTATCTACCTGTCCTTTCCTCTTCCCTACCTCACCCTGTTATCCCTCCCTTCTATCTACCTGTCCTTTCCTCTTCCCTACCTCACCCTATCTACCTGTCCTTTCCTCTTCCCTACCTCACCCTGTTATCCCCTCCCTTCTATCTACCTGTCCTTTCCTCTTCCCTACCTCACCCTGTTATCTCCTCCCTTCTATCTACCTGTCCATTCCTCTTCCCTACCTCACCCTGTTATCCCTCCCTTCTATCTACCTGTCCTTTCCTCTTCCCTACCTCACCCTGTTATCCCCTCCCTTGTATCTACCTGTCCTTTCCTCTTCGCTACCTCACCCTGTTATCTCCTCCCTTCTATCTACCTGTCCATTCCTCTTCCCTACCTCACCCTGTTATCCCTCCCTTCTATCTACCTGTCCTTTCCTCTTCCCTACCTCACCCTGTTATCCCCTCCCTTCTATCTACCTGTCCTTTCCTCTTCCCTACCTCACCCTGTTATCCCTCCCTTCTATCTACCTGTCCTTTCCTCTTCCCTACCTCACCCTGTTACCCCTCCCTTCTATCTACCTGTCCTTTCCTCTTCCCTACCTCACCCCTGTTAGTCTCTCTCTCCCTCACTAATCCATCCCTCTTCCCTACCTCACCCTGTTAGTCTCTCTCTCCCTCACCAATCCATCCCTCTTCCCTACCTCACCCTGTTAGTCTCTCTCTCCCTCACCAATCCATCCTTCTTCCCTACCTCACCCCTGTTAGTCTCTCTCTCACCAATCCATCCCTCTTCCCTACCTCACCCTGTTAGTCTCTCTCTCTCTCTCCCTCACCAATCCAGCCCTCTTCCCTACCTCACCCCTGTTAGTCTCTCTCTCCCTCACCAATCCATCCCTCTTCCCTACCTCACCCCTGTTCGTCTCTCTCTCCCTCACCAATCCATCCCTCTTCCCTACCTCACCCTGTTAGTCTCTCTCTCCCTCACCAATCCATCCCTCTTCCCTACCTCACCCTGTTAGTCTCTCTCTCCCTCACCAATCCATCCCTCTTCCCTACCTCACCCCTGTTTGTCTCTCTCTCCCTCAGTAGAGAACCAACCGTGATGGGAGGGTGATGGAAGGCAGGAAAGGGAGGGAGAGGGGTATGAATAAGGGGGGGGGTGAGTTTAAGCAAGAATGACAATGACCTGCGGGTTGCATAAGTGGGGTGGAGATGGGGATAAGGTGGTCAGTAGCAAGAGGTGGAGTGGGGTGGATGAGTGTACAGGGTGGGATGTTTGACTCAGTGGTAACAAGAACTGGTCTGAGGGTTGAATTGGGGGTCAAGGATAGGCCACTGAAGGGAAGAGGGCTTTTATTTGTGAATGACCTCAGTGGTCTGACATGGGCGTCCGTGCAGCACGGCACACTCCAACCTCCATCACATGACCGGATAACTGATAACAGTACTCTACTATCTCTCTCCTCTACTCTCTGGCCTGCTGGCTGGTTGTGTGCTGGGTGGGATCTGTATGCCTCTGATAGGGGCTTTCCTGGACAACTGTGCGTGTGTGTGTGTGTGTGTGTGTGTGTGTGCGCGTGTGTGTGCGAGTGAGTGAGTGAGTGAGTGAGTGAGTGAGTGAGTGAGTGAGTGAGTGAGTGAGTGAGTGAGTGAGTGAGTGAGTGAGTGAGTGAGTGAGTGAGTGAGTGAGTGAGTGAGAGAGAGAGAGAGAGAGAGAGAGACATAAGACCGTGAGATGAGATGTAAAAACACATACAGTACATACAGGTGTTTGAGATTTCAGATGACCCCTTGTGAGGTCTTGCCCAACTTTTATAAGAATAACACCCTTAAAAACATTCCAACCTTCACATCTTGACAGACGGTATCGTTGCTAAGGGACAGTTATAGATTAACCTCCCCCTCGTTACAAATATTTTCACATGACCCTCTCCTTGCACTGTAAAATAAATTGCACAACCTCCCCCCTCATAGAATTAATTCAAAATAATGTTTATGACCACAAATACTAACTGTAGCGACCCTGTGTTTATTAACGTGGAAATGGACTTTGCCACATCAGCATGCTTTTCTGGCCCAGTTGATGCCACGCAGGACTCCGGGCCAAAAGGTTGCAGGTTCACTGATGACCATGGACGAGCTCTCTCTCCCTGCCTGTTTCACTAGGCCGACATTACGATCAAAGCCGGCCTCAGATCATCTGGGGGGGAATCAGATTTTCTACTTTCTGATGCCGTATTTATAATTCTATCAAGTCTATGCAACACATTTTCCACCAACAGGTTTCTGAGCCAATGCACCACACAACCAATAAACAAAACATACCAACTTCAGCCACTTCAATATCATGGTTTGCGTTTTCAACACCACAATAAATCGACTATGTCAATCTGAACAACAGAAAATACATCCCTCCCTACCTTGTAAGCCTACTCAATATCGAAGGCTTGGCTCGACAATCTTTTAATGTCATTAAACTTTTTGTGTTTTGTAACAGATTTCCATTCATCAAATGGCCGCTTCACAGCTTGGATTGATTGATTGATTTTATTTGTCAAAAAAATACATATAGCGCCTTCAGAAAGCATCCATACTAGAGGTCGACCGATTAATCAGATTGGCTGATTAATTTGGCCCGATTTCAAGTTTTCAGAACAATCGGAAATCGGTATTTTTGGACGCAGATTTTTTTAACATTTGAATTAAAAAAAATTTTTAACACCTTTATTTAACTCGGCAAGTCAGTTAACAACACATTCTTATTTTCAATGACGGCCTAGGAACTGTGAGTTAACTGCCTGGTTCAGGGGCAGAACGACAGATTTTTACCTTGTCAGCTCGGGGATTCAATCTTGCAACCTTACGCTCTAACCTGATTACATTGCACTCCACGAGCCTGCCTTTTACACGAATGCAGTAAGAAGCCAAGGTAAGTTGCTAGCTAGCATTAAACTTAATCAATCATAGTCACTAGTTATAACTACACATGGTTGATGATATTACTGGTTTATCTATCTTGCATATAATAGATGCGGTGCGCATTTGCCAAAAAAGACTGTCGTTGCTCCAACGTGTACCTAACCATAAACATCAATGCCTTTCTTAAGATCAATACACAGAAGTATATATTTTTAAACCTGCATATTTAGCTAAAAGAAATCCAGGTTAGCAGGCAATATTAACCAGGTGAAATTGTGTCACTTCTTTTGCGTTCATTGCACGCAGAGTCAGAGTATATGCAACAGTTTGGGTCGCCTGGATCATTGCGAACTAATTTTGCCAGAATTTTACTTACTTATGACATAACATTGAAGTTTGTTCAATGTAACAGGAATATTTAGACTGATGGATGCCACCCGTTAGATAAAATACGGAACAGTTCCGTATTTCACTGAAATAATAAATGTCTTGTTTTCGAGATGATAGTTTCCGGATTCGACCATATTAAATGACCTAAGGCTCGTATTTCTGTGTGTTATTATATTATAATTAAGTCTATGATTTGATAGAGCAGTCTGACTGAGCGGTGGTAGGCACCAGCAGGCTCATAAGCATTCATTCAAACAGCACTGTCATGCGTTTTGCCAGGAGCTCTGCTGTTTATGACTTCAAGCCTATCAACTCCCGAGATTAGGCTGGTGTAACGGTGTGATGTAAAATGGCTAGCTAGTTAGCGGGGTGCGCGCTAATAGCGTTTCAAACGTCACTCGCTCTGAGACTTGGGGTAGTTATTCCCCTTGCTCTGCATGGGTAACGCTGCTTCGAGGGTGGCTGTTGTCGTTGTGTTCCTGGTTCGAGCCCAGGTAGGAGAGAGGAGAGGGACGAAAGCTATACTGTTACACTGGCAATACAAATGGTATAGAGAGAAATAGTCCTAAAATTCCTATAATAACTAGAACCTAAAACTTCTTACCTGGGAATATTGAAGACTCATGTTAAAAGGAACCACCAGCTTTCATATGTTCTCATGTTCTGAGCAAGGAACTTAAACTTAATTGGCACATATTGCACTTTTACTTTCTTCTC
>NC_088225.1:27685766-27754966 GCF_036934945.1 Oncorhynchus masou masou | reverse complement strand
ATGATGTTGATGTTGACAGTGTGCTCTGTGGCGAGCAGTGAGGTAGACACAAATGAAACAGTAGGAGGCGCTCACTGCTCGGCTAGCAACACACAGCACGCCCCATACCGCTGCTTTAAAGGTTACAGAAACTACTTCCTACAAAAAGTGCTGTGAACACAATTGGACAAACTTCCTGTTTTATCGGAAGTGAAGTCAAACTGATTTAGAAGGGGATTACAGATTAATTGACTGCATCTCCTTACTTTGAATAGTAGGCTGGTGCTATTGGATGTCAATCAGAATGACATCCAACCAAGGGGAACACAATCCCCTTTTAGTCAGAACATCAACCCAGGCGATAGTGATGTCAACCTCACAACTGCAAGCTACAACCTCTCAACAACTCTCCTCAAACATAACCGAAACTAAACGTGAGCACTTTGATGACTATTTTTGACAATCTTTTCCCGATTCGGGAGGGTGACCATACGTGGACCAGCCCTTTCCACAATGATATGTGACGGGCTTGTTGTTGCAAACTAGGGGCTTGTGTAAGGACGTTAGAGCAACAAGTCTTAGAAGGCAGACAAACGGTGTAATATCACCCAGCAAATGACCAATATTATTCTTCTTCTTCTTCTTCATGACGGTAACATCTATGGCACAGGTGTTGTTATGTACCTCCTGGTGGACAGGAGAATTACTCCGGTCAGCCTCCTCCAATCTATTATTGTCCACAACAACTCTACTTCTAAATGACACAGTGAGTTAAGTACTGGTATGAACGGTCCACTGTTTCAGTAACACACTGTGTTGTGGAACAGTGTTTGAAATGACCTTTCATTAAGACCAGCTGTGTAAAACAGGTGGCTGTCCAGTGAAGAGTCCTGAGTCCTTGTGGAGTTGGCTGTTGGTTGCTTTGTCCCGAGTTCAACAGTCCCACATTGTGCCAAAACATATCCAGCCTTGAGGGTAGACTGGGAGCTGGGTATCCTGAACCACAGGGTGTGTGACACATTAATGGCTGACACTAAAGGGCTGACTCAAACCGTACCGCGTTGGCTGGGATTTTCTGTTCACATTGTTCTGTTTAGCATGGTTCAGCATCATGGCGTAACCAGGCCAGGCTATACGGTTAGGCATGGTTTGGTCCTACGGTGTGAATCAGGCTTTACTGCTACGTACAGCTGGGCTGGTCACAGAACACAGCCACACTACAAACCGCCTCACTTCACTTTTCCAAGGAAGTGGGGTTAATTCACAGACTTGAGAACAATTGACTTATGTTAGAATCCGTATGGTTGGATTGATGCATTCAACATGCACTTATACCCGTACACACCAATGTCTTTGTTACGTTTTACAAAACATGGAACTGCCAACTTGTACTTGTGGCTCTCTGGAAACATTCTCTTTCTCTTTCCATCTTCACTACCTTGGTTTTCCTTTCATTTACGCTCAGGCTTGAAACGGACACCTTTATCTGTGGACTAGGGTCCTTCCATAAGCTGGCGTCGCAGAGATATGATGTATGTAGAATGTTGAGTGAACCATGTTATGTGGGTATAGGAGGGGAGGTGAGAGGAGAAGAGGACAGGTGAAAGGAGCATCTCAACACAAGAAACATTTTCCTGAAGAGCCAAATACCCCTCCCCCTCTACTCTCTCTCTCTCCATCTTTCTTTAAAGGTCTTACATTTCCATTTTCCATGACGGTATGTCCATACTTTATTTTCCATACGGTATGTCCATACTTTATTTTCCATACGGTATGTCCATACTTTATTTTCCATACGGTATGTCCATACTTTATTTTCCATACGGTATGTCCATACTTTATTTTCCATGACGGTATGTCCATACTTTATTTTCCATACAGTATGTCCATACTTTATTTTACTTTATTTTCCATACGGTATGTCCATACTTTATTTTCCATGACGGTATGTCCATCGTTTTGAGAATAATTACAGTTATGGTAGTTTTTGTTAGTCATTTGTTTGTTCTGTTGTCATTGATGTTCAGACGAGACATTTTGTGATGTTGAAGTTTTTTGTTTTATATTTCTTGTGATGGCTGCTCTGTAAGTCAGCTTTCTCCCTGGGCTGGCCTGGGATATGGAGGAGCTGTAGGGATGATGGTCCTTCCTGTCCTGAACAGGGTTGTGTTCATTAGGACAAGCAACAGAAAACATAAAAACATGTTTTGCAATGGAAAAGTAGTGTTTCTGAGCATAGATTGTCCCTTAGTTTTTCATTCCGTTTGGTGCCTAATGAATACGACCCAGGTGAGTGGGGTCAGGGGATGGCCAATTTATTATAATAATCCTTACTGACAATCACCGTTATAAGAAGAGGCCCTGTACAGATCCTCACTCTGTGGAGAGAGAGAGTCCATCTATTGGCAGGGTTTACCTCCAGACCCACACACTCTCCTCATCTCTGACCCACACTCTCTCCGAGTCCATCTATTGAGTTTTACCTCCAGACCCACTCTCTCTGAGTCCATCTATTGACAGGGTTTACCTCCAGACCCACACATGATGTTTATGGTGCTGTCAAAGTGACCATGTGGTCCAGTAGATGGAGTGGTTGTGGTGGTATCAGGCCCATAGCACACAGACTGGACACATTTATCAGTGTCCAATTTACACAGCACCATCCAGAGGAGAGGATGGGTTCTGAACTTCTGAATGCAAACATAGGGCATCTGTTCGGGATTGGGTTTAACAGACCTAGGGCTAGGCTCGAAGGGTTTAACAGACCTAGGGCTAGGCTAGACGAAGGGTTTAACAGACCTAGGGCTAGGCTAGGCGAAGGGTTTAACAGACCTAGGGCTAGGCCAGAGAAGAGTTTAACAGACCTAGGGCTAGGCTAGACCGAAGAAGGTTTAACAGACCTAGGGCTAGGCTGAGACGAAGGGTTTAACAGACCTAGGGCTAGGCTAGACGAAGGGTTTAACAGACCTAGGGCTAGGCTAGACGAAGGTTTAACAGACCTAGGGCTAGGCTAGACGAAGGGTTTAACAGACCTAGGGCTAGGAGAGACGAAGGGTTTAACAGACCTAGGGCTAGGCTAGACGAAGGGTTTAACAGACCTAGGGCTAGGCTAGACGAAGGTTTAACAGACCTAGGGCTAGGCTAGACGAAGGGTTTAACAGACCTAGGGCTAGGAAGGGTTTAGGGCTAGGCTGAAGCGAAGTTTAACAGACCTAGGGCTAGGCGAAGGGTTTAACAGACCTAGGGCTAGGCTAGACGAAGGGTTTAACAGACCTAGGGCTAGGTGAGACGAAGGGTTTAACAGACCTAGGGCTAGGCTAGACGAAGGGTTTTTAACAGACCTAGGGCTATGACAAAGAGTTTAACAGACCTAGGGCTAGGCTAGACGAAGGGTTTAACAGACCTAGGGCTAGGCTAGACGAAGGGTTTAACAGACCTAGGGCTAGGCTAGACAAAGGGTTTAACAGACCTAGGACTAGGCTAGACGAAGGTTTAACAGACCTAGGGCTAGGCGAGACGAAGGGTTTAACAGACCTAGGGCTAGGTGAGACGAAGGTTTTAACAGACCTAGGGCTAGGCTAGACTAAGGGATTAACAGACCTAGGGCTAGGCTAGACTAAGGGTTTACCAGACCTAGGGCTAGGCTAGACTAAGGGTTTAACAGACCTAGGGCTAGGCTAGACGAAGGGTTTAACAGACCTAGCTAGGGCTAGGCTAGATGAAGGGTTTACCAGACCTAGGGCTAGGCGAGACGAAGGGTTTAACACCTAGGGCTAGGCTAGACTAAGGGTTTAACAGACCTAGGTTTAGAGGAAGGGATCCCCATGACAACATCAACTGAATTACAATATGAACATCTAAAATGGTGGGTAGCCTGGAGAGGAGGGGGGGGTGTGAATGGAGAAATGAATGAACAGGGTAGAGAGAGCCCATCCCACCCTCACCAGGGCCTCTCGTCCCTGAAGTCAGTGCCCACACCGTTTCTCTCTCTCTCCTCTCCCTGCCTGATGCTGCCAGCCAGCAGGAAAACTAGGTCACTGAACTCTGTCTGCTCTCTGTTTTTTTGTATATAAATTAAAGCCAAAAGGCTGAACTCTCCCACTCCCTCTCTAGCCAGTCAGCGGTCGCCACAAAGCTGTTCACCAGAGGGATAGAGTAAAACACACACACACACACAACAAACACACACACACACACACACAAACACAGGCACACAAACACACACAGGCACACACACACACACACACACACACACACACACACACACACACACACACACACACACACACACACACACACACACACACACACACACACACACACACACACAAACAAACAGGCAGGCGCACACACAAACAGGCAGGCACACACACAAACAGGCACGCATGCAGACAGACAGGGTAAAACACTAAAACATGCATGCGCGCACTCACACACACACAGTAAACAAACCCAGATATCCAGTATAATCCTCTCTGGCTAAATATGTTTGGGGTTTGTAAGGAGAGGGTTAAAATAAGTCATGTTGTGCAGGAGGCTGCAGTGCAGGAGGCTGCAGTGCTGTCTCTGACAAGACAAGGGAGGATTTGTGCTGTGCAGATTCACTGCACATTTCTATTTCTGCCTCGGCCACTCTTAATCACTGTGGTCACACACACATGGAGACTGCTCCACACATGGACACACTCTCTAGCCTCCTCTTTGGTGGCCAGTATTTCTATCTCCCTCCAGGCAGGCATGGTAGAAGAAAACCACCTCCATGTCGGTGGACCAACCTCCAGTGTGATTTCAGAGTCAGATGATGTCACCGGTAACAGGTGTTAATAAGTAGGCTAGGTTTCCCTGGCAACAGTGGAATCCTCAGACATGACTGTTCTCTCCAGTCCAATCCCTCTGTCCTTTCATCCCTTCATCTCTCTCTCCTCCTCTGTCTCTCTTGCTCATTGAAGCCAGAGAGAGAGAGAGGAGTGTTCTGGTAAGCGTGGTCCCAGATCTGTTTGTTGAGTCTGGCAAATTCATGACAATGACAATAGGAGTTGGCAAGACAGCACAAACGGATCTGGGATCAGGCTAGGGTTCTAGGCTGCTGGGTGGAGAAAGCTGAAATTGACACGGATCCTATTCCAGGTTCTACATATTTCAATATAAAATAAGCTGTTTGAATCATTAACCCTTTGGGCACGTTCTGTCATGTAATGTTCTGCACTTTGACCTTCCCCAGGAGTCTTTATATTATAGGGGATGTGCCAATTGCCAACAGTTGAAAATGTCAAATGTATAAGTCAATTGGTTCTCAGTGGGTTGATATGGTTCTGTAATTTGCTGGTTTTGAGGATCAATAGCAATAACTTTTATGTTGGATTTATGTTTTCTTTTTTAGAATGAACCCCTATCTGTCATAGTTGAAAAGAAGCGGTACTTTTTACCCGAAAGGGTTAAAAACCAGAAGCTAATTGACGCCAATGAATAATTAAGCTATAACGAGAGTCACAGTATGTGCTTAACACAGGAACATTTGGGGCACTAAATTGTGATAGCTAGCAATATTAGTGCCACTTACAAGGGATGCCATTCATTGACTGAAGTGCCACAGCAGTGCGCAAAGGGTTAATTCAAGACTAAGGCCACGAGAGGCCTGTATCCAAGTTATTTTTTGCACATTTTTTGAGATATTTTAAATGTCAGTATTTTAAAACATATTCCAAGTGCCTTTTATTATAAGTGGAAATATAGAAGATATAAAAGTATATGAAAAATGAAATATATATATATGAATATATATTTTTTCCTGGGATCGTGTTCTCGAGGTTCTTGAACATGCTTCATTTTAGAGTTGTAAAAGTCTCCCATTGGTACAACATAGCTTGTGTGCTTCTGTTTTAGAGGAATTTTATTACGATAATGTCAATGGAAAGAAAATGTTTAATAAAGTCGCATTTGATACAATTTATTTGTCATTTTTCAGTTACTACATCCGGAGTGCTGCATCACACACACCACACCATATATTGTTTTTAAATCACATCTCAACTATATTTTAAGTGTTAAAAATGATTCCATGACAACTCAAGTTTATAACTGGCTTTTTAAAAGTGACCAGCTGTTGCCTCTGATGACATGCCCTCCAATGCTGAAGAGATGCTCCACAACTGAAAAGGATGCTTGAACATGTAGGTACGAGGCAGCAATTCTGCTCAGTGTTAGACAGGAACTGCTGTGTCTTCCGGAATTACAGAGAATCAGCCATTGGGATCAGCAGCAGATGTCAGATGTGGGTTGATGAGGTACTACAATTTCTGGTCTTGTGGCAAGTGCACCCTCTATCCATCACTATGGGTACTCCAAAATCTCTGTTGATTGGCTAAAGGGCAAAGATGGTGGATAAATTAAGATAGTTCACTCAAGCCGTTTACCATTTTACATGGTAATTTCCAGTCAAATTAAGTGGGTGTGTCTCCCATAGAAACCAATGCAAGAGCAACTGGGTCTGGTCAACAGGTCTGGTCAACAAGCGTTTCCCAAACTCGGTCCTGCCCCCCATAGCACTACACAGCTGATTCAAATAATCAACACATCATCAAGCTTGTATTATTTGAATAAGCTGTGTCGTGCTATGGAGAAAAAAAAACATGCAGCTCTTGGGGTCCTGGGGACAGATTTTGGTTAACACTCTTATAGTTCATTGACTTTCATTAAACCATCAAATAAAATACAAAAACCCTGAGTGGGGTGTCTGGCTTCCTCTTCCATCTCTCCTATTGGGTACAGCGTCTTCTGTTTGTTGAGTTCTGCTCAGGCACTTGTCAATTGATTTCTTTAGGCTTTTGTCAAGCTTGCCGCTGTACTCAGTGGTGGATCAATGTAAGCCAATGCTTACACCATTATGGAGAAAGTTTGGAGAATTGGGACAAACCGTCAGATGGTTGGAGAGTCCTCTGATTCATGGAATGATGCAGTTGGCTTTGACAATGTCAGATCCTTGAACACATCAGTGGCAACATTGACCTGCGTTAGGATGATCACAACATCAGCAAGGACTCACTTATTAGGGATTATTTCCCAGACAAGCGAGGGTCAAAACTAGGCTTGAATGGCGAAAACCCGGATACCGATATTTACCACCCAAAACCACTCAATTTTCAAGGGATAATTATTTATTAGTTATATGAACAGCATGACGTGAAATGGAACTGTTAAATTATATGTGATGTCTAAACATGGCTTTTCTCTGGCCTTCTCTCTGGCCTTCTCTCTGGCCTTTTCTCTGGGCTTCACTCTGGCCTTTTCTCTGGCCTTCACTCTGGCCTTTTCTCTGGCCTTCTCTACGGCCTTCTCTCAGGCCTTCTCTACGGCCTTCTCTCTGGCCTTTTCTCTGGCCTTTTCTCTGGCTTTTTCTCTGGCCTTTTCTCTGGCCTTCTCTCTGGCCTTCTCTCTGGCCTTTTTCTCTCTCTCTGGCCTTTCTCTGGCCTTCTCTCTGGCCTTTTCTCTGGCCTTCTCTCTGGCCTTTTCTCTGGTCTTCTCTCTGGCCTTTTCTCTGGCCTTTTCTCTGGCCTTTTCTCTCTTCTCTACGGCCTTCTCTCTCTTCTACGGCTTTTCTCTGGCCTCTCGGCCTTCTTCTCTCTGGCCTTCTCTCTGGCCTTCTCTTTTCTCTGGCCTTCTCTTTTCTCTGGCTCTCTTTCTCTGGCCTTTCTCTGGCCTTTCTACGGCCTTCTCTCTGGCCTTCTCTTTCTCTGGCCTTCTCTCTGGCCTTCTCTATGCCTTTCTCTTCTACGGCCTTTTCTCTGGCCTTTCTACGGCCTTCTCTCTGGATCAGTCATTCTTCTCTGGCCTTTTCTCTGGACCTATCATCCTGTAGACCTTCTCTGTAGACCTATCTCATGTAGACCAATCATCATCTGGCCTTCATCCTCTCTGTAGACCTTTTCTCTGTAGCCTATCATTAGACCTTCATCTCTAGACCTTTTCTCTCTGGCCTTCTCTCTGGCCTTTTCTCTGTAGACCTTCTCTCTGGACCTATCTCATCTCTCTGTAGACCTTCTCTCTGGCCTTTCTCTGGCCTTCTCTCTGGCCTTTTCTCTGGCCTTCTCTGGCCTTTCTATGTAGACCTATCTCTATTGACCTTCATCATTTCTGGCCTTCTCTCTGGAGCCTTCCTGGCCTTCTCTCTGGCCTTCATGTAGACCTTCCTACATGACCATCTTTTCTCTGGCCTTCTCTACGGCCTTCTCTCTGGCCTATCTCTATGGCCTTCTATTCTCTGGCCTCTCATTCTATGGCCTTCATCTATGTGACCTATCATCCTGGATGTAGACCAATATCTCCTAGCCTTCTCTACATGTAGACCTTTTGTATGTAGCCATTCTCTATCATAATGGCTATCTTCTCTGGCCTTCTGTATGTAGACCTATCATCCAGCCTATCATCATGTAGACCTATCATCATGGACCCTTCTATCTCATGGCCTTCATGTATGTAGACCTCATCTGGCCTATCACCTGTAGACCTATTCTAGACCTCTGGCCTTTATCTCTGGCCTTCATCTAGACTATTATAATTCTCTCCTGGACCTTCCTGTAGACTCACGGCCTTTTCTCATGTATGTAGCCTCATCTCTCACTGTAGACCTTCATCTCTACATGGATCAGTCATCAATGTCTTCATCCTGTAGACCTATCAGGCAGACCCCACCTCATGTATGTAGACTATGTAGACCTATCATCATGTAGACCTATCATCCTGTAGACCTATCATCATGTAGACCTACAATGTGACCTATCATGTAGACCTATCATCCAGGTAGACCTATCATCCTGTAGACCTATCATCCTGTAGACCTATCATCCTGTAGACCTATCATCATGTAGACCAATCATCATCCTGTAGACCAATCATCATCCTGTAGACCTATTATCATGTAGACCTATCATCATGTAGACCAATCATCATGTAGACCTATCATCCTGTAGACCTATCATCCTGTAGACCTATCATCATGTAGACCAATCATCATCCTGTAGACCTATCATCATGTAGACCTATCATCATGTAGACCAATCATCATCCTGTAGACCTATCATCCTGTAGACCTATCATCATGTAGACCTATCATCCTGTAGACCTATCATGTATGTAGACCTATCATCATGTAGACCTATCATGTATGTAGACCTATCATCCTGTAGACCTATCATCATGTAGACCTATCATGTATGTAGACCTATCATCATGTAGACCTATCATGTATGTAGACCTATCATCCTGTAGACCTATCATCCTGTAGACCTATCATCATGTAGACCTATCATCATGTAGACCTATCATGTATGTAGACCTATCATCATGTAGACCTATCATGTATGTAGACCTATCATCCTGTAGACCTATCATCCTGTAGACCTATCATCATGTAGACCTATCATGTATGTAGACCTATCATCCTGTAGACCTATCATCCTGTAGACCTATCATCATGTAGACCTATCATGTATGTAGACCTATCATCCTGTAGACCTATCATCATGTAGACCTATCATGTATGTAGACCTATCATCCTGTAGACCTATCATCCTGTAGACCTATCATCCTGTAGACCTATCATCCTGTAGACCTATCATCCTGTAGACCTATCATGTATGTAGACCTATCATCCTGTAGACCTATCATCCTGTAGACCTATCACCTATCATGTATGTAGACCTATCATCATCTATCTGACCTATCATCCTGTAGACCTATCATCCTGTAGACCTATCATCATGTAGACCTATCATCCTGTAGACCCATCATGTATGTAGACCCATCATGGTCACTTGTTTTCTGGTGACAGGTAGGAGGACTACATTGCTGCAGCATAGCCTATGATACAGGCTAATATACGGACCGGGGTCACCTTATTTGTTTTGTTGTAAAGATATATCTTTTAATTGTAGCTGCAGAGTTTTAAAACAGCCTATCACTTGAACATCGTTGCTTTATATCAGTGCACACGCAAGCACTCTCTTGCAGTCTCTCAATTCCATTCAAATTGCATCCAAAATAGATAATATAGGTGGTGATATAGATGTCCTAGCCTACCTTTTTCAGGTAGTACATTCAATGCAGTATATGTGTTATATTTAAGTAATGAATGATGGGTGATGCATAATAACTTCAAATGTATAGCCTCTGTCTCTTGCGCTAAACGCACGCACCTGTGTTCCGCTGGCCTCTCTACTTAAAAAAAAAAACACTGCTTAGCACTTGGAGTCTCATGTAGGAAAAGCTAGACTAGAATAGCTTGCTGGACTTTTTGTTGTTGTTGCATTTCTTATACCAATAAACTATTCAAAGAGGGATGCAAGCTCTTGTTTGCTGAATGTTAAATACAGCAGCCAATAGAACTCACGGGGAGTTAGCAAGAAGAGCGAACGTGTGATGGTGGAAGTCTATAGCAGATATTTATTCAGACCCATAACCAGTCAATCTTCGTGAAGAGAATTAAAAGCCGTCTGCATCTAATTCTAGACCACTATTATGCAAACATGTCATTAGAATGATAAAGATACGGACAACTTAACGTATTTCAATTACTGTTGAAAGCAAGGAAGGAAGCAACAATAGAGAGAAAGAAGTAGGAAATAACATTCTGGGATTATTATTTTTTTTAAATTCAAATTCGCTAGCCTACACATGTCACTGTGTAGGCAGCATGTGCTGCACCAGAATTGGATGTTCTCTCCCAACTTTATCACGAATTTACGAACACACCCGAAGTCGTAAAATGTCCAGCAAAGTAATCTCTTATTCTAGCAAGATGTTGCATAGCAACAGCATCAACTTCCGGGAGACAGCGTTAGTCTAAGCGCTAGTACGCTCAACTGAAAGAATACCATTTGATTACACTTACAGTATACTAGAATGAACTCATTCTCATTAAGTATGTAGTATACATGTTGTTACTATGGGTACTTGAACACTGCTCTTATTTGTATGCGGCTTTAGTAACTCAATGATTAAAAAATATATTACATTGTTTGCAAACTGCTATGTAAACAGGTGGTGATCAAAACAGATGGGGAACCCTGAATGACAGGTCAACACAGACGATCATATACGTATTGGATAATGGCACAGGATGGCTCTACTCCTAGTAACAAAAACTGCTAAATTCTTCCATTATGGAGGCTTACACTGCTGTGACCAACCACACAGTGGCAGCATTGTGAAATAGATGTTACCCAGGTCTAATTCACAGGTTGTGTTCATTAGAGCACAATGCGGAAAATGAAAATAAGTGTTTCTTATTGGCCAATTCCAGGTATAGAACCTCCGTGATTCAGTCCGGTTTCTTCCGTTTGGCGCATAATTAACACGACCCTGATCTCGTAAAGAGTCAGACACACAGAGACACGGGTTGAGAAAAGGATAAGGCTTTTATTGAGGGTATAATTTACAGTGGGTGGGGTAGGGAGGGGGACGGTTCATGTTTCTGGAGTCTGTTGCTTCTGCTCTGGTGGGGGTTTGGGTTGACTGTCCTGTGTCTGAATAGAGAGCTCCTCATCTAGACGCTCCTTCGCTCTCACCACCTTCAAATACACAGAGGGACGGACATGGACACACACACAAGCAGACAGGACACACACACACACACACACACACACACAGGACACACACACACACAAGCAGACAGGACAAACACACACAAGCAGACAGGACACACACAAGCAGACAGGACACACACAATTAATTGATCCAAATCCTTAGCAGTGCACCTCAATACATGGCAAGTCATATTTGTCTACTGTTCTGTTATCATAATGATACATTGACATTGTAAATATTCATTTAGGTACCACTGGATCTGGCATGTGGTGTGTCCTAATTAGAGGTCGACTGATTAATCGGAATGGCCGATTCAAAGTTTTGTTTTTTTACACCTTTATTGAATCTTTATTTAACTAGGCAAGACAGTTAAGAACACATTCTTATTTTCATAAGCATTCATTCAAACAGCACTTTCGTGCATTTTGCCAGCAGCTCTTCGTTGTGCGTCAAGCATTGCACTGTTTATGACTTCAAGCCTATCAACTCTTGAGATTAGCCTGGTTAGCAGGGTGCGCGCTAATAGCGTTTCAAACGTCACTTGGGGTAGTTCTTCCCCTTGCTCTGCATGGATAACGCTGCTTTGAGGGTGGCTGTTGTCGTTGTGTTCCTGGTTCGAGCCCAAGTAGGGGCGAGGAGAGGGACGGAAGCTATACTGTTACACTGGCAATACTAAAGGGCCTATAAGAACATCCAATAGTCAAAGGTATAAGAAATACAAATGGTATAGAGAGAAATAGTCCTATACTTCCTATAATAACTACAATCTAAAACTTCTTACCTGGGAATATTGAAGACTCATGTTAAAAGGAACCACCAGCTTTCATATGTTCTCATGTTCTGAGCAAGGAACTTAAACGTTAGCTTTCTTACGTGGCAAATATTGCACTTTTACGTTCTTCTCCAACACTTTGTTTTTGCATTATTTAAACCACGTTTCATTATTTATTTGAGGCTAAATTGATTTTATTGATGTATTATATTAAGTTCAAATAAGTGTTCATTCAGTATTGTTGTAATTGTCACTATCACAAATATTAATCTGTATCGTCTTTTTTTGGTCCTCCAATAATCGATATCGGAGTTGAAAAATCATAATCGGCCGACCTCTAGTCCTAATATAAGGCATGATCATGATAGTGACTACAGGTCTAAGAATGTGCGCTATCATCAAGACAGCTCTGTGCAAGGCTCTGTACAAGCACCAAAGAGGTATGAAACCCAAGAGACTCAACTTGCCATTACGCCTTATGAATACCTCAAGGAGGTGGTCTGAGTCTCCATGGATACAAGGAAGCAATTGCTTGTTGAGTCACATGGTTTCAAGCCTCTCTGGCACTAATAATCACTGACTCGCACAGAGATGGCTCGATTCTGGAAATTGAACAATGAACCTCACCTTGGACTGTAGATAGAAAGATCCGCCCACCTCCTTGTCGTTGACTTTAAAAAGGTGCTCATAGTTCTGTTGACAAAGTACAACAGGTCAGTCATGAACAGGTTGGCCCCACCAATGGCCTAATATGGAAATACATTTACAACCACATACACACACTTGTCTGTCTTGTATGTAGGCCACATGAAGGAACTTCCTGTTTTCTAAATTTGTATTTGTATGACCCTGTCCAGAAAACCCTCTAGCCTGCACCCTACCCCATAGACACTTGTGTAAATATGACTGGACAGGGATTAACGACATGCAACATCTCCTCCTAACCTGTTAGGGGACAAGATGGACGACATGCCACATCTCCTCCTAACCTGTTAGGGGACAAGATGGACGACATGCCACATCTCCTCCTAACCTGTTAGGGGACAAGATGGACGACATGCCACATCTCCTCCTAACCTGTTAGGGGACAAGATGGACGACATGCCACATCTCCTCCTAACCTGTTAGGGGACTAGATGGACGACATGCAACATCTCCTCCTAACCTGTTAGGGGACAAGATGGACGACATGCCACATCTCCTCCTAACCTGTTAGGGGACAAGATGGACGACATGCCACATCTCCTCCTAACCTGTTAGGGGACAAGATGGACGACATGCCACATCTCCTCCTAACCTGTTAGGGGACAAGATGGACGACATGCAACATCTCCTCCTAACCTGTTAGGGGACTAGATGGACGACATGCAACATCTCCTCCTAACCTGTTAGGGGACAAGATGGAGGTACCGGTACATTGTTAATAATCATCCAATCATCCGTGTCGTGTGAAGTTCCTAGGGGAAGGGGCGAGGCAGGGACAGGGCCTGTGTTCTCTGGGTGTTGTCTTCAATGTACTTTAAAGTGTGAGTACCTTCTGGAGCGCCTCAGGGGTGAGCGTGGCGATATTGAGGATCTGCTGGGCCTCCTGTAAGGTCATCCCAGTGAGACTAGAGGCTGCTGCTGACTGCTGTCCGGCACGCCCCCTGGCCTCCGCTGCAGCTTGACTGGCTGCAGACAGAGACAGATGAGACCGGGTTGGTCACTTTCTCAGGTAAGGAACGTTTATGTAACAGTTTGTTTCTCTCTCAGAGACAGGTAGAGAGACAGAAAGACAGATTTAATTGCCCTAAATGAGACACGTTTTCACAGTCCATTTTACATTGAAATACCATACAAAAGCATCGTTGAGTGAGGAACATACCTGCATATTCTTGCCGCAATGCACGCGCAAACGCCCGTCCTACTACCTGCGCCCCCATGACAATGATCTGCGCAAGATATTTTGCCTACACAAAGACAAGAGAGATTGTTAGTTCCACTTTATGTCAACAGAAAGCAACAGTCTGGTTTGGCTCAAGAAGGCCTAGTCTCGCGACAGCGACAGATTACAGCTCATAATGAATGAAGGGCGACCGCAATATAAACCAAAACCACTTCTCCCCCTCAGAGAGCATTAGACCTGATTAGTTTCAGGAACATTGTGTTGACAGGCAACATTGTGAACCAGCCATAGTCATACTGTTACAGAAGTATTAGATCAGACAGAGCGGGCAAAGGTAGAGCAGGTCTGAAGCACAGTGACTGTGCTGTATGTGCAGTGCTGATTGAGAGCATCATTAACTACCCTGAACAAACACATAACGCAACATGCAATAGTTTCTACAATTTTACTCAGTTACAATTCATATAAAGATATGTCAATTGAAATAAATTCATTAGGCCCTAATCTATGGATTTCACATAACTGTTGGTCACAGATACCTTAAGAAAAGGTAGGGGTGTGGATCAGAAAACCAGTCAGTATCTGATGTGACCAGCATTTGTCTCATGCAGCGCATGTTGTCCAACTCCTCTTCAATGGCTGTGTGAAGTTTCTGGGTATTGGCTGGAACTGGAACACGCTGTCGTACACGTCGAGCCAGAGCATCCCAAACATGCTCAATGGGTGACACGTCTGGTGAGTATGCAGGCCAAGGGGCCGTGCACCCGTCTGGTGAGTATGCAGGCCAAGGGGCCGTGCATTGTCATGCTAAAACACGAGGTGAATGACACGACAATGTGCCTCAGGATTTTGTCACGATATCTAGGTGCATTTAAATTGCCATCAATAAAATTCAATAGTATTCGTTGTCTGTAGCTTGTCTGCCCATACCATAACCCCACCGCCACCATGTGGCACTCAGCAAACCGCTCGCCCACACAATGCCATACACGTGTTCTGAGGTTGTAAGGCCGGTTGGATGTAAACTGCCAAATTCTCTAAAATGACGAAGGTGGCTTATGGTAGAGAAATGAACACTCAATTCTTTGGCAACAGCTCTGGACATTCCTGCAGTCAGCATGACAAATTCACATCTCCTCAAACCTTCAGACATCTGTGGCATTGCGTTGTGACAAAACTGTACATTTTAGAGTGGTAATTTATTTTCCCCAGCACAAGGTGCACCTATATATATTGAACATGCTGTTTAAACAGCTTAATGATATGCAACACCGGTCATGTAGATGGATGATCTTGGCAAAGGAGAAATGCTCACTGACAGGGTTGCAAAACATTAGCACACAACATTGAGAAATAAGCTTTCTGTTCATATGGAATATTTCTGGGATCTTTTATTTCATCTCATGAAACATGGGACCAACACTTTACATTTTGCGTTTATATGCGTGTAGTTAGCTCGCTTATTAAAGCAACAATATGAGCCAGCTACCGAACGTTAGCTACAAAGATAGAAGACAGATCAAGGATACATTATGGTTGCATAAGCTAAATTAGATAGCCAAGATTGGCAAGGTGTGCGGGCTATAGCAAGAGAAGCAAGCAGCGTTTCTCCTTCACAGTTTCCCTAATCATGACACAGCTATTCATAGCGTTTCAAAATACAAAGATATCTCACCATTGCGTTTATCCGATTATTTACAGTACAGTACACAATAAGACCGTGGAGGAGCACGGCGTTTTCACATGTACCCCCATCAAGGTCGCAGTAGGTTCAAAGTTCAAGGGCCAAACTCGGAACAAAGATATTCGAGTTTGGTGAAAATCCACAAACCGGTGCTCTCTCTGTATAAAAATACTGCTCTCTAGTGGATGGCTGTTTAAATTGCACCAATTTTCATTGCACAGCCTTCATCATCACGTCTTGCCAGCAGACCAGACTTGTGTGCTAACAGCTAGCGGCACTAGGCTCGGACAGCATGACCTTAATCCAGGGATGAGGAATACATTGCACTACGAATTGTCCCACCGGAAAGATTGAACGACTGCTATTTTTTTCCGGAGAGCTGCCCTTTTCATCCTCATGCTAGATAGAAAGTGCTTTGAACAACAATGGACAGTCAGCCAATCAGGCTCAGTGCGGGCTGTCATTGCGCTGTGGAAATGTCAGTGACGAATTGATAACATTGCTTGTTTTTGCAGTAAGCAGGTCCCCTGTACAGTACCTGCGCGGTGAGGGGAGTAGGTTAAATCAAGGTGCCGGAGGTGAGCTGAGGGCCCTAAAGTTATTATAAGTGATTTTAGTTGAGATTTCCAATTGAAATACACCGTACCACGTATCCTCCAAGGATATGTTTTATTGTTTCATGTGCAAGAGATTATTACTATGTTACTTTGTTTCAAAAAGTCCCTTGTATCCTCTAAGGAGATGTT
This sequence comes from Oncorhynchus masou masou, assembly GCF_036934945.1. Lineage (NCBI taxonomy): Eukaryota > Metazoa > Chordata > Actinopteri > Salmoniformes > Salmonidae > Oncorhynchus > Oncorhynchus masou. The sequence goes on along the minus strand of NC_088225.1, from coordinate 27,738,320 downwards.
TGATTTAAACCATTAGCTTCTGAGTACTCAGATGGTATTAATGTGTCACTAATCACAGTGGCTGCAGTCCACCGTGCCATGATATACACCGACCTAACACCAGGCTTGCCATGCAGTCATTCATCTGTCCTGTTCGGCAATAGCTAAACATCATTTCATTCACTTTATTGTTCCTTTCCCATTGTTTTCATTCAAGTGAAAAAAATGTTTCTATTATCTTTCTCCGGATATCCTAATGTGGCCTGAGTTGGAAACAGTATTACCGTTGACATTATATTCTAAAACGATACTAACCACCAGTGGGACATCTGTTATTGCTTTGTACATGATTTTCATGAATTAGAGATATACTTAAGTGTTTTTCTCTCGTCTCCGTCAAGACAATAGGATTAATAATAGCTATATTAGCTTACATTAGAATGTACTCTGGAACTAGTGGGAGGGAATTCTAATGCCACTGAATCAATGAATAGAGGCCAGGGCCCTCAGCAGTGGTCAGCCCATGCACCTTGACTTAAACTACTCCCCTCATGGGCTCAGGTACAGGAGACCTACTTACTGCCAAAACAGGACTCAGTCAGGTCTTCATACTGTGCCGTATAGCAATGTTATGAATTTGTCATTGTGAATTCATTTAATATTTTTTTTTTTTTACTAGGCAAGTCAGGTTAATGCACCCATGACAACAATGACATGGATTACCAATGAATTACTGTACTTCAAACGAGCATCCATAGTTCGGGGAAAGTTTGTCATACTAAGCCATTCCCCACAAGGGACGACGTTGTTCAACACAAGTTCTAGTGCCATTAGCATGAAGACGAAAAGGGCAGCTTTTCGGAAAAACTACAGTCGTTCAATCTTCCCGGTGTAACAGTTGAGATAATGGGACAATTGGGAGTACAACACATCCTGGATTGAGGTACTTTTTCCAGGCCTTATCTCACGCCGGCTCTGCGGTGTCTTGATCTACAGTCATGCTCTCCGACCCCAGTGCAGCTCAGTGTAAACAAGCGTAACGGTAGTGTACGAGCCACTTTGGCCTGTTTATGAGTTGTGTGTCTGGTATCTGTCAAGGGTCATTTATACTTGTTTTGTACACTAGAGGGCACTATATGTTGGGGTCATGGGTCACGTGTGTATATAATTAGCACAGGTGACCAGGAAGGGTTATCAGGTGAGAAGAGAGCACATACAGTTATTACCGTATCACAGATACAGCTTATAGAGTCCATCTCTCTGTACCCTTTTCTACAGGAATATGTGTTTTGGAGCCATTTATATATGCAATAAATGGAACTTCACCCCAAAAGAGTAATGTTTGGAGGGCTGATTCTTGTGGACGTGTGACGGACAGCTCTCTCCTGTGCCAGTGGCAGTTTATAGGGGAGCGCCACTACAGGTCGAGTCGGAATCCCTGGCAACATCATGAGTACATTCACTAGTTCACCCTTTCTCTTTGAGATTAACAAACATTCCCCTGTAAACATACTTTTGTTTTAAGCAACACATTGAAAGACAAGGAAATGGCAGGTGTACAAGGTTCAAACAGTTGTTTATTGCAAGGCAACATGAACATTCCCACAAAACCATTATTCATAAGACGGACAGAGAAATAATGCTTTATTCAAAGTATAAAAGAGATGTTTCTTTTTGTTAATTTCCCAAAGAACAATGTAAGACATCTGAGAGATTGCAGGCACAAAACACATGACAAACACACAATCACTGGCACCAACAATATCTAGGCCCTACAGTCAATGCATTGGTGTCTGTTCACTTTTCAAGTACTCCACAATGGCTGCGTTTACACAGGCAGCCCAATTCTGATATTTTGCCCAAGTACTGGCAAAAAGCTCTTATCTGATTGGTTTAAAGACCAATTAAAGAAACACGACAGAATTGGACTGCCTGTGTAAACTCAGTGAGTCTGACTACTATTCAAGAATGCTTGGTTGGTTCCAGTCTTTCTGTCATTGTAAACAACATGATTGGTTCGATCAGACTTGGATCAGCCTATTAAAAGTATTGCCGTGTGCTGTACTAGTCTTGATCATGGCTTCTGTGATTGCATCATATAGCAATAATACTGTAAGTTATTAAGAAAAGGTAACAACAGTATAATAAAAGAATGAGCTCCTTTAGTGAGGAATACTTCAATAACAGTCTTAAGACGAAGTGTTAACATATGAGGTACAGGAATTCCAGTTCTACAGTCTATCAATGTAGAAAGAAAGGTACAGCTACTTCCCACCACATTACAACCCCAGAGATCCACAGACACACTCCTGTACAACTCCCACAGGGGGGGGTTGGCTTGTCAATACATGACACCCACATGGAAGAACGTCACACACATTTTAAGAGTAACCCCAAAACAGAGCGCAGCCCCGATGCTATAAATTATCTCCCAAGATCTGCTGGCTGAACTAAGATATGCACCTGGGTCACGTTCATTACGGCACGCAACGGAAAACGTTTTGAAATGCTTTGCAACGGAAAACGAAAATCCAGGTAATCCCTCCCTGTTTGAGGTTGTTTTTGCCCATTTGGTGATTAATGAACACGACCCTGGAGTGGTACAGGACTGTTAGTAGGTCTTTATCACTGGCCAGAGAATGAAGCTACCTAAACAACAAAACAATATTCTCTTCCTATCAATAGAAGCCAGCCATGCTTTAACCTGAAGGCTGTTTACCCTGTTGTACCCTGTCTGTGTGTGTTTGCTGTGTGCTTGTTGAGGCCGTATGGGGATACCAGATGGGATATCCAGGTGGAGTGTGAGTCTTTGTGTGTGTGTGTGTGTGTGTGTTAATGTATAGTGATGCATAGGAGGTGGTAAATCTGGAAGACCATAGATACTGTATTCAGGAACATGCGTTTGACTTTTTCATAGTTACTGAAGATTATGGACTATGGTTCATATTGGCCCATAAAAAATCAAGCAGTGGTCTAGTCATTATTATTATGACACAGGTGTAAGGTTAGGAGTGGTGACAGACACACAGGTGTAAGGTTAGGTGTGGTGACAGACACACAGGTGTAAGGTTAGGAGTGGTGACAGACACACAGGTGTAAGGTTAGGAGTGGTGACAGACACACAGGTGTAAGGTTAGGAGTGGTGACAGACACACAGGTGTAAGGTTAGGAGTGGTGACAGACACACAGGTGTAAGGTTAGGAGTGGTGACAGACACACAGGTGTCCATCCAGTATGGCGGTAAGGGCTGGGTTGTAAGGGAGTGTTGGGAGTCATTTAACTATCTAGCCTGGTAGGAATGTTAGCTATTTACAGTACAAGGCAGCTGCAAGTCAAAGGTCAAATTGGGGTGAGGTTGCCTTTAACAACAGACCTAGGATCAGATTCCCAAACCCCAGTCCTACCTTTAAACATTATGGGGAGGAAAACATATCTGATCCTGATTCAGTCAATGGTTAGAGGCAACATCTACGTACTCAGAGTATTAGAGGATGATACGAGGATATGGGAGGTAAGGCTGCAAAAGTCTGGTAACTTTCCCTAAAATTCCCAGGAAAACAAGCAGGAAATCCAAGAATTCTCCAATTGGTATTTCTGGAAAACCTAGACATTTTGTTGACAGAATTTTACAACCCTCATGACAGGTTAATGTTATGCGTTTGAGAGATGTTCTTTTGACATAGGACACATCAGTGGCACACAGGAATGACACGTTTCAGTCCAACAGGCCCTTGGCTACTGCTGGACCCTGATTGGTCCGCAAGGCAACACACACTAGTCACCCTGAAAGACACAAGAGCATGGGTAAATGTGTGTGTGTGTGTGTGTGTACATTTGTGTTTGTGTGTGTGTGTCACTCACCCACTCATCGTCTTCTACTCCCTGGAAGGACTCCTGTGGTAGAGGGTTGTCGTCCATGTTCCCCAGCTTGCCTATCATGGCACTCAACAGCTGTAGTACAGACAGATGGTTGACACACTATAGTCCCACTACTGACTAGTGGTGAGTACCAAGACAGATGGATGGTAGTGGTTAACACACTATAGTCCCACTACTGACTAGTGGTGGTGACTACCAAGTACCAAGACAGGTGGTTAACACACTATAGTCCCACTACTGACTAGTGGTTAACACACTATAGTCCCACTACTGACTAGTGGTGAGTACACTATAGTCCCACTACTGACTAGTGGTTAGTCCCACACACTATAGTCCCACTACTGACTAGTGGTGAGTACCAAGACAGATGGTTAACACACTATAGTCCCACTACTGACTAGTGGTTAACACACTATAGTCCCACTACTGACTAGTGGTTAACACACTATAGTCCCACTACTGACTAGTGGTGAGTACCAAGACAGGTGGTTAACACACTATAGTCCCACTACTGACTAGTGGTTAACACACTATAGTCCCACTACTGACTAGTGGTGAGTACCAAGACAGATGGTTAACACACTATAGTCCCACTACTGACTAGTGGTTAACACACTATAGTCCCACTACTGACTAGTGCTGAGTACCAAGACAGATGGTTAACACACTATAGTCCCACTACTGACTAGTGGTGAGTACCAAGACAGATGGTTAACACACTATAGTCCCACTACTGACTAGTGGTTAACACACTATAGTCCCACTACTGACTAGTGGTGAGTACCAAGACAGATGGTTAACACACTATAGTCCCACTACTGACTAGTGGTTAACACACTATAGTCCCACTACTGACTAGTGCAGAGTACCAAGACAGATGGTTAACACACTATAGTTCCACTACTGACTAGTGGTGAGTACCAAGACAGATGGTTGACACACTATAGTCCCACTACTGACTAGTGGTTAACACACTATAGTCCCACTACTGACTAGTGCTGAGTACCAAGACAGATGGTTAACACACTATAGTCCCACTACTGACTAGTGGTGAGTACCAAGACAGATGGTTAACACACTATAGTCCCACTACTGACTAGTGCTGAGTACCAAGACAGATGGTTAAAACATTATAGTCCCACTACTGACTAGTGGTTAACACACTATAGTCTCACTACTGACTAGTGGTGAGTACCAAGACAGATGGTTAAAACATTATAGTCCCACTACTGACTAGTGGTGAGTACCAAGACAGATGGTCCCACTACTGACTAGTGGTGAGTCCCACTACTGACTAGTGGTTAACACACTATAGTCCCACTACTGACTAGTGCTGAGTACCAAGACAGATGGTTAACACACTATAGTCCCACTACTGACTAGTGGTGAGTACCAAGACAGATACCAAGACAGGTTAACACACTATAGTCCCACTACTGACTAGTGGTGAGTACCAAGACAGATGGTTAACACACTATAGTCCCACTACTGACTAGTGCTGAGTACCAAGACAGATGGTTAAAACATTATAGTCCCACTACTGACTAGTGGTTAACACACTATAGTCTCACTACTGACTAGTGGTGAGTACCAAGACAGATGGTTAAAACATTATAGTCCCACTACTGACTAGTGGTTAACACACTATAGTCTCACTACTGACTAGTGGTGAGTACCAAGACAGATGGTTAACACACTATAGTCTCACTACTGACTAGTGCTGAGTACCAAGACAGATGGTTGACACACTATAGTCCCACTACTGACTAGTGGTTAACACACTATAGTCCCACTACTGACTAGTGGTGAGTACCAAGACAGATACCAAGTGGTGAGTACAAGACAGATGGTTAACACACTATAGTCCCACTACTGACTAGTGGTGAGTACCAAGACAGATGGTTAACACACTATAGTCCCACTACTGACTAGTGGTGAGTACCAAGACAGATGGTTAACACACTGTAGTCCCACTACTGACTAGTGGTGAGTACCAAGACAGATGGTTAACACACTATAGTCCCACTACTGACTAGTGCTGAGTACCAAGACATATGGTTAACAGTCCCACTGTGATATAGTCATATGGTTAACCACTATAGTCCCACTGACTAGTGCTGAGTACCAAGACAGATGGTTAAAACATTATAGTCCCACTACTGACTAGTGGTTAACACACTATAGTCCCACTACTGACTAGTGGTGAGTACCCATATCCCTCATTTAACATGATATCAACATGATATCACACACACACACACCTCATCTTTCTTCTGTGTCAGTCTTCTCCTCCAGGTAGTGAGAGGATGGAAGGTACTTTCTCACTTGGACCTCCTTGGGGGCCTCACTCACTGAGAGGACAGACAGACAGATGGACAGACAGTATACACAGTTAGAATGGCAGTGGGCCACTGTGCAGGGTTGTGTTAGAATGGCAGTGGGCCACTGTGTATATACTGTGTATATACAGGGTTGTGTTAGAATGGCAGTGGGCCACTGTGTATATACAGGGTTGTGTTAGAATGGCAGTGGGCCACTGTGTATATACGGGGTTGTGTTAGAATGGCAGTGGGCCACTGTGTATATACAGGGTTGTGTTAGAATGGCAGTGGGCCACTGTGTATATACAGGGTTGTGTTAGAATGGCAGTGGGCCACTGTGTATATACAGGGTTGTGTTAGAATGGCAGTGGGCCACTGTGTATACAGGGTTGTGTTAGAATGGCAGTGGGGGTTGTGTTAGAATGGCAGTGGGCCACTGTGTATATACGGGGTTGTGTTAGAATGGCAGGGTTGTGTTAGAATGGCAGTGGGCCACTGTGTATATACAGGGTTGTGTTAGAATGGCAGTGGGCCACTGTGTATATACAGGGTTGTGTTAGAATGGCAAGTATGTGAACCCTTGGATTTAATAACTGGTTGACCCTCCTTTGGCAGCAATAACCTCAACCAAATGTTTTCTGTAGTTGCGGATCAGACCTGCACAATGGTCAAGAGGAATTTTGGACCATTCATCTTTACCAAACTGTTTCAGTTCAGAATGGCAATATTCTTGGGATGTCTGGTGTGAACTGCTCTCTGTGAGGTCATGGGCCACAGCATCTCCAATTGGGTTGAGGTCAGGACTCTGACTGGGCCACTCCAGAAGGTGTATTTTCTTCTGTTGAAGCCATTCTGCTGTTGATTTACTTCTGTGCTTTGGGTCGTTGCCCTGTTGCATCACCCAACTTTAGTTGACGTTCAATTGGCAGACAGAGAGCCTTACATTCTCCTGCAAAATGTCTTGAATTCTTGGGAATTCATTTTTCCATCAATGATAGCAAGCTGTCCAGGCCCTGAGGCAGCAAAGCAGCCCCAAACCATGATGCTCCCTCCACCATACTTTACAGTTAGAATGAGGTTTTGACATTGGTGTTTCTTTTTTTCCACACATAGTGAGTGTTGTGTGTTCCTTCCAAACAACTCAACTGTAGTTCATCTGTCCACAGAATATGTTGCCAGTAGCACTGTGGAACATCCAGGTGCACTTTTGCAAACTTCAGACATTCAGCAATGTTTTTTAGACAGCAGTGGCTTCTTCTGTGGTGTCCTCCCATGAACACCATTCTTGTTTAGTGTTTTACATATCGTAGACTCGTCAACAGAGATGTAAGCATGTTCCAGAGATTTCTATAAGTCTTTAGCTGACACTCTAGGATTCTTCTTAACCTCATTGAGCATTCTGCTCTGTGCTCTTGCAGTTATCTTTGCAGGACTGCCACTCCTAGGGAGAGTAGCAACAGTGCTGAATTTCTCCATTTTTGACAATATGTCTTTCCATGGATTGATGAACATCAAGGCTTTTAGAGATACTTTTGTGACCCTTTCCAGCTTAATGCAAGTCAACAATTCTTCATCTTAGGTCTTCTGAGATCTCTTTTGTTCGAGGCATGGTTCACATCAGGCAATGCTTCTTGTGAATAGCAAACTCACATTTTATAGGGAGTGCTCTTTTTACATCTCCAATCTTGTCTCACTGATTGGACTCCAGGTTAGTTGACTCCTGACTCCAATTAGCTTTTGGAGAAGTCATTAGCCTAAGGGTTCACATACTTTTTCTAACCTACATTGTGAATGTTTAAATTATGTATTCAATATAGACAAGAAAAATACAAAAATGTGTGTGTTATTAGTTTAAGCGCACTGTGTTTGTCTATTGTTGTGACTTAGATGAAGATCAGATCACATTTGATGACCAATTTCTGCAGAAATGCAGGTAATTCCAAAGGGTTCACATACTTTCTCTTGCCACTATACATGTGTGTCATTCCAGGTACACCGATCCACAAGACTTTGCTCAAAGCCTGTATCAGTAATTCTACGTTATAGAAGATCTCTGCCTCACATTGAGTTGATTGACGATTGGCTGTCAGAATAGATTTAGCTCGTGTCACCATCATGTCAAAGCTCAAGGCAGATAATCCTGTCAAACCCAGGACTTGGCCCATGAAATAGTGGATAGGTTGCCCCTTATAAACTGTATCTGCTCGGCTTCTCATCTGACATTCAAAAGGTGGATCTAACAGTAATGCTGTTGACTTCAGTCCACTGTTTGTACTATATGTGCCTGGGCGGAGCAGAGCTGAGGTTAGCCCCTACCTGGGGTCATGTCTTTGGGCTTGAGGCTGATGGAGTGGTGCTTCCCATCAGAACCAGCCAGCCAGGCTGAGGCTGTCAGAGAAGACTCCCACCACACTGCTGTGTCTGGGTACACATCATCCTGAAAGAACTCTTTCTGTGGACGGTCAGAGCGAAGGAAGGAGGGAGACGAGACACGACAGGATTAGTTCAGAACTCAAACAGCTCAAACTCCACAGACTAAGTACAAACAGGGGTTCACATAGCAGACCCTTTTTACTGGTAGTCCTTTGAGGCCCTGGTCTGAAAAGTCATCAAATAACTGCAGGTTTTTCCTATTTCCCCCATATATACACTAGATGGCAGCGTTGAGCCATAACTCACTCTGACGCGGGGGACTCTGAAGGCCACTGGCTCTATGGAGGTCTTACTGAGCCGCAGACCCCTGGCCACCTCGACCTCTTGCACCACACACTCAGTCTTCGGCAGGAAGGCCAAGCCCTAAACACAGGAAACAGGAAGTTCATGCAGAGAGATTCTACAGCTCTACAGGTGCCTGCGTAATTGATTGACAGATCTTCAGTCAGTCAGTCAGTCAGTCAATCAATTCAAAGACATTTTATACAAGTCACAAATTCAGGGAATTTTTTAAAATCTATTGACTACAAAACATGTAATAAGAAGGAGCGGGATATAGGAAATGAGAAAAGAAAGAGGGAAAAGCAGGGATGTAATGCTGTTATCATAAAGTCTATACCTTGTGGGGCTCTGAGGAGTTGAAGCTGGCACATTCCAGGAAATAGGGAGCTTCTGGCACTATCTCAAAGATGTACACTCGCGTGTCACCCTGGTAAATGTAAACAACAACAACAACAACAATGGCGGTATAGGTTTACTCGTGTCAAAGTCTGGGTATGGGGAGTCAGTATGGATCTACCAATCCACCACCACCAACATTAGCCCGGTCCCAGATAGTTTTTTGTTGTCTACTAGACATAGGAGTTGGCAAGACAGCACAAACAGATCGGGAACCAGGCTAGGCAGACATTATTATCATGAAGCACAAGAGTCTGTAACAGACTTTCAACACAACATAAAGTCAATATGGGCTCTGTTTTCTTTTATCCAAAAGAAATGCTCTGTTTATTTGTTTGTTTGTTGTTGTTTACCTTTCCGGTGAGGATGACGACGCTGGTGTCGGGGTCGTAGAAGGGAATGAGGGTGGAGGGTGAGACGTCGGTGGGGGCGCTGGCGATGGCCCCGGAGGACAGGGACTCAACGGAGTGCAGGTACAGGGTTCTCTCACTGCGACTGCAGAAGCGGGAAAACACATCGGGGGTCAAAGGTGAGGTGAACTGTGGTGACATCATCAATGAAGTCTCGGGTCAGAGGGGTTGTTTTCCTCTTGTTCACCAGGACCATAAAGCCATTGGTGCAGTTTTTTGTGTGAACCACGATTATGGGTGAACTACATGTCAGACTGAATGGTCATACACACACGATGAACTGAATGAATTAAATGAAGGTAAATGGATTGTTAAGCACAAATTGAAGCTCAACTACCAAACAGAAATACAGAGAAATATTCACCTGTCGAATCCTGACACCATCAGGTATTTGCCGTCACACACCCACACCACACGAGCCCCTCTGTGGCCCTCAGGACCTGCACCCTCCTGCAGAGAGAGAGAGAAGGAGAAAGAGAGATATATGGAAATACTCCAGACAAAAAGGTCAACAACTCCTCAGGTCTCCTGTACACACACCTGTACTGGGTCAGCAGACTTGCGAGGGTCGTAGATGCGCAGTTTCCCATCCTTACACACCGTGGCCAGGAGTTTACCATCCGGACTCCACGCCATCCCAAATATCTATAGGAGAGGGAACAGAGAAAGGAACGAGTGAAAAGTTGAAATGAAGCGAAGGAGACAAGCAAAATGCACGTTCCTTGTCCATACTGTAGGTAGGATCAATCAATCAATATCCATCATTATTATTATCCCAGATCTATTTTACCACGTCCCCATTCTCTAACAAAACCAGTGGCTCCACCCCCTGCCAATACCAATATTCCTTATGTCCCGCCCCTTTCCCTCCTCCTCCGTCACCTGATCCTGGTGTCCCCGGAGCGCTTTGACCTCGTCCCCAGACTCCAGGTTCCACAGGCGCACCGTCTGGTCGTAGGAGGAGGATGCCAGCAGGCCCGACGCCAGGGGGTGGAACTTGACTGAGTAGATCTTCTCAGTGTGGCCTGTGATTGGTCAAAACCCCTGTCACTCACTCACATTCTATCAAGATATGATTTATTTCTATTGATAGATTCAGTAGTCACACAGTATAAGGCTTTATATAAGGATAATAAGACGCACTGTAGCAAATTGCATACCGGTATCCTGTTCATTTCATTTCTGTCACTCATTGAATGAAGGATAGAGTACTGATACAGATGTGACTACATTCACTCACACATCTACATATCAGATATTTCACATTGGACCCCAAAAGCCCCAGCTCTGAGTCGAACTTCATTCAATTGAATTCTACTTTACTTGAACTTAACTGGTCTCCAGGCCCCTGTGGAGTGTGTCTTACCCTGCAGGATGGTCTCTGGCTCAGTCAGGGTCTCTGTCAGACCCCCCTCAGGCACCTGCCACACACGGAGCTTAGCATCGTCGCCCGCCACCACCAGCCTGTGACTGTTGAAGGGGTCCCAGGAGAAGTCAGCCACGTTGACAGAGTTCTGGATGGTGGGCAGGCCTGTGTCCGCTAGCTTCCCAGCCTGAGACAACTGAGGAGGGGGGCAGTGAGATACATCCCTCTTTCTTTAATCTAATATGGTGGGCAGGCCCGTGTCCGCTAGCTTCCCAGCCTGAGACAACTGAGGAGGGGGGCAGTGAGATACATCCCTCTTTCTTTAATCTAATATGGTGGGCAGGCCCGTGTCCGCTAGCTTCCCAGCCTGAGACAACTGAGGAGGGGGCAGTGAGATACATCCCTCTTTCTTTAATCTAATATGGTGGGCAGGCCCGTGTCCGCTAGCTTCCCAGCCTGAGACAACTGAGGAGGGGGCAATGAGATACATCCCTCTTTCTTTAATCTAATATGGTGGGCAGGCCCGTGTCCGCTAGCTTCCCAGCCTGAGACAACTGAGGAGGGGGGCAGTGAGATACATCCCTCTTTCTTTAATCTAATATGGTGGGCAGGCCCGTGTCCGCTAGCTTCCCAGCCTGAGACAACTGAGGAGGGGGGCAGTGAGATACATCCCTCTTTCTTTAATCTAATATGGTGGGCAGGCCCGTGTCCGCTAGCTTCCCAGCCTGAGACAACTGAGGAGGGGGGCAGTGAGATACATCCCTCTTTCTTTAATCTAATATGGTGGGCAGAGCTTCCCAGCCTGAGACAACTGAGGAGGGGGCAGTGAGATACATCCCTCTTTCTTTAATCTAATATGGTGGGCAGGCCCGTGTCCGCTAGCTTCCCAGCCTGAGACAACTGAGGAGGGGGCAGTGAGATACATCCCTCTTTCTTTAATCTAATATGGTGGGCAGGCCCGTGTCCGCTAGCTTCCCAGCCTGAGACAACTGAGGAGGGGGGGGGCTGCATATTCTTTCTTTAATCTAATATGGTGGGCAGGTGTGTCCGCTTAGCTTCCCAGCCTGAGACAACTGAGGAGGGGGCAGTGAGATACATCCCTCTTTCTTTAATCTAATATGGTGGCAGAATTCTGCTTTCCCAGCCTGACCAGTGAGGCTGGGCAGGCCTGTGTCCGCTAGCTTCCCAGCCTGAGAAACTGAGGAGGGGGCAGTGAGATACATCCCTCTTTCTTTAATCTAATATGGTTGTCCGCTAGCTTCCCAGCCTGAACAACTGAGGAGGGGGCATGAGATACATCCCTCTTAAGGACAAATGACTGAGGAGGGGGCAAATAACTAAATGGGAATACATTTTTGGATAAAAGTACCTCTGAAAGATAATCTGACTAGCTTCCCAGCCTGAGACAACTGAGGAGGGGGCAGTGAATAGATGGCGGTGGGCACAGAATCCGCTAGCTTCCCAGCCTGAGACAACTGAGGAGGGGGCAGTGAGATACATCCCTCTTTCTTTAATCTAATATGGTGGGCAGGCCTGTGTCCCTTAGCTTCCCAGCCTGAGACAACTGAGGAGGGGGCAGTGAGATACATCCCTCTTTCTTTAATCTAATATGGTGGGCAGGCCCGTGTCCGCTAGCTTCCCAGCCTGAGACAACTGAGGAGGGGGCAGTGAGATACATCCCTCTTTCTTTAATTAATTCTATTAGGTGAGATACATCCCTCTTTCTTTAATCTAATATGGTGGGCAGGCCCGTGTCCAGCTTCCCAGCCTGAGACAACTGAGGAGGGGGCAGTGAGATACATCCCTCTTTCTTTAATCTAATACCTGGTGGGCAGGCCCGGTCCCTAGCTTCCCAGCCTGAGACAACTGAGGGGGCAGGAGATACATCCCTCTTTCTTTAATCTGGGCAGGCCCGGGAGCTTCCCAGCCTGAGGAGGAGGGGGGAGATACATCCCTCTTTCTTTAATCTAATATGGTGGGAGAGCTTCCCAGGAGACAACTGAGGGAGGGGGCAGTGAGATACATCCCTCTTTCTTTAATCTAATATGGTGGGCAGGCCCGTGTCCGCTAGCTTCCCAGCCTGAGACAACTGAGGAGGGGGCAGTGAGATACATCCCTCTTTCTTTAATCTAATAGTGAGGAGGGGGAGAACATCCTAAATGACTATGTACACTATTCATTCCTATTATTTGATGACATTCTACTGTATATGTAATACTCCCCTCCAACTAATAAGATGACACAGCCATAAAACACCCTCACTTTAGCAGAATTCTGCTTTCCTGACCAGGGCTCACTTAAAAAAGATAAAGGGACAAATGAAAATAACTAAAAGAATACTACAATATTTTGGATAAAGACACATTATCTTCCATTTTCTAAGTGTGGAAGTACCTCAAAGAGATCTGACCCCCGGAGGGAGAGGAGGGAGAGGGAGGAGAAGCCAGCGTGGTGAGGGAGGAGGTTGGTGAAGTGGGGAGGAGGCAGGTGACGAGACTTACTGCTGGGACCTGGGGGAGGGAGGAGAGGGAGGGAGGAGGGAGGAGGAGGGGAGGGAGGGAGGAGAGGGAGGAGGAGGGAGGGGAGAGGAGAGAGAGAGGGAGGAGGACGGAGAGAGAGGGAGGAGGAGAGGGAGGAGGAGGAGGAGAGGGAGAGGGAGAGAGAGGGAGGGAGGGAGGGAGAGGAGGGAGGGAGGAGGAGAGAGGGAGGGAGAGAGAGGGAGGGAGGAGGAGGGAGGGAGGAGGAGGGAGAGGGAGAGAGGGGGAGGAGGAGGGAGAGGGGAGAGGGAGGAGGAGGAGAGGGAGGAGGGAGGAGGAGAGGGAGGGAGGGAGAGAGGAGAGAGAGGGAGGAGGAGGAGGGAGGGAGGGAGGGAGGAGGAGAGGGAGGGAGGGAGGAGGGAGAGGGTGGAGAGGAGAGGGAGGGGAGGGAGAGAGGGAGGAGGGAGGAAGGGAGGGAGGGAGAGAGAGAGGGAGGAGGAGGAGAGGGGAGGGGGAGGAGAAGAGAGGGAGGAGGAGGAGAGGGAGGGAGGAGGGAGGAGGAGGAGGAGGAGGAGGAGGGGAGGGAGAGAGAGGGAGGAGAGGAGAGGGAGGAGGAGAGGGGGAGGAGGGAGGAGGAGGAGGAGAGGGAGGGAAGAGGGAGAGAGAGTAGAGGAGGAGAGGGAGATAGAGGGAGGTGGAGGAGAGGGAGAGAGAGGGAGGTGGAGGAGAGGGAGAGGAGAGAGAGAGGAGGAGAGGGAGAGAGAGGGAGGAGGAGAAGAGGGAGGGAGAGGGGGAGAGAGAGGGAGGAGAGGGAGGGAGGGAGGGAGAGGGAGAGAGAGGGAGGAGGAGGAGAGCAGGGTGATTTTAGACCTAAGCTACAGTAACCTGGGTCTTGTTCATTAGGCACCAACCTGAAGAAATTATTTACAATGATGTACCTGGTCCAATAAGAAATGCTTGTTTTAGTTTTCTGTTGCGAAACATTTTGTTACGTAGTACCCAATGAACACAACCCAGGTATATTATTAGTAACCTAGTCTCATACTATATGTGCTGTGGGAAGCTCTTGTATGGTTAACAAACAAGTTGGTTCCAGCACATTTAGAATGGTAACAGGCTACATCAGACAGGGGATACTGGCAGGGTGCCTGGTCCCAGATCTGTTTGTGCTGTCTTGATATGCTAGCAGTGTGTAGGATATGATCGTCAGACAGGTTCAGATCAATCCAAACCACCAACTCTCTCTCTCTCACACAGTTCAGTTGTAAATACAGCTCAAACCAACAGTCAGCAGGACATTATAATAAGATAATGACAAGGTAGGGAAATGAGATGAGAGATAAGAGAGACAGCCTTACCTAGCATTGAGACTGACACTGTCAAATCTTACATAACGTACTTCCTAATACCATAACCGGATATGTAACACAGAGTATTGTGGGTAATGTAGTACCACTACAGATTCCCAAAACAGCTTTACTCAACATGTTGCTGATGGGTAAGGATGTGTGTATGGTGTGTGTATGTGTGTGGTGTGTGTATGTGTGGTGTGTGTGTGTGTATTCACGTATATGTGTGTTTGTGTGTGTGTGAGATGGAGCACTGCTACTGTTTCCCAAACAGCCTTACCCAACATGCTGCTGATGGCTTTGGCACTCTGGCTGGGGCTGGGGAGGAAGCCTGAGGAGAGGCCAGAGGTGGAGGAGGGGAGCAGGACGGGGCAGCACTGCTGCTGGGGAGCTCAGGGAACTGCTGGAGGTGGAGCAGCCTCGGACTGGAGCCTCCTGGAGAGGAAGAACAACAGTAATACATATACAATATACAATCATATAATTAAACAATTAGGCACGAGGGGGGTTTGTGGTATGTGGCCAATATATTACTGCTCAGGGCTGTTCTGATGCACAACACAACGCGGAGTGCCTGGATACAGCCCTTAGGTATATTGGCAACATATCACAAACCCCCCGAGGTGCCTTATTGCTATTGGTTACCAACGTAATTAGAGCAGTAAAAACAATTGTTTTGTCATACCAGTGGTATATGGTCTGATATACCACGGCTTTCAGCCAATCAGCAACAGATACATTAGATACTCACAGGTTAATCCAAGATATTCAATCAATACTCTATGTGTGGCCCGATGCAATAATATGAAAACAATTTGAGAGAAAATAAACAAAATCCAAATTCCATTTTTATTAAAAATATAATAAAAAGGTAGTTGCTAGCAGAGGGAACGGAGGGAATGAGGGAACGGAGGGATCGGAGGGAATGAGGGATCGGAGGGAATGAGGGAACGGAGGGAGTGGAGAGAACGGAAGGAATGAGGGAACGGAGGGAGTGGAGAGAACGGAGGGAATGAGGGAACGGAAGGATCGGAGGGAATGAGGGAACGGAAGAACGGAGGGAATGAGGGAACGAGGGAACGGAAGGAACAGAGGGAATGAGGGAGCAGAGAGAACAGAAGGAATGAGGGAACGGAAGGATCGGAGGGAATGAGGGATCGGAGGGAATGAGGGAACAGAGGGAAGGATCGGAGGGAATGAGGGGGATCGGAAGAGAGGGAATGAGGGATCGGAAGGATCAGAGGGAATGAGGGATCAGAGAGGGAATGAGGGATCGGAAGGATCGGAGGGAATGAGGGAACGGATGAGGATCGGAGGGAATGAGGGATCGGAGGGAATGAGGGATCGGAGGGAATGGGGAACTGAGGGAATGGAGGGAATGAGGGAACGGAGGGAATGGAAGAACGGAGGGAATGAGGGAACGGAGGGAATGAGGGATCAGAGGGAATGAGGGAACGGAGGGAGTGGAGAGAACAGAGGGAATGAGGGAACGGAAGGATCGGAGGGAATGAGGGAACAGAAGGATCGGAGGGAATGAGGGGAACAGAAAGAACGGAGGGAACGGAGGGAATGAGGGAACGGAGGGAATGAGGGAACGGAAGGAACGGAGGGAATGAGGAAGCGGAGAGAACAGAAGGAATGAGGGAACAGAGGGAGCCAAAAGAGAAATGAAAGCGACCCATAGAGGAGGAGGAGAACAGATGATGCTGAACTCTCACCTCTTTGCTCCTCCCACTGGGCAGCTCTTTCTTAGCAGCCGTCTGATTGGCTGGCTTAGCGTTGTTAGGCTTCTGACGATTGGATGGGTTGACACTGACCTTCTCAACCTGAGAAGACGCCCATGATTGGATGTTTAAAGAACAGCAGGCTATTGCTTGGTCCTGAAGTACAAACCGCGCCAAAAACCAAGCACTTCTATTGGTACTGTATCCAAGTTAGAAGACAGATTACAGTTATATTGTGTAGAGTGATGGTGGTACATCCAAGTTAGAATACAGATTACAGTTATATTGTGTAGTGATGGTGGTACATCCAAGTTAGAATACAGATTACAGTTATATTGTGTAGTGATGGTGGTACATCCAAGTTAGAAGACAGATTACAGTTATATTGTGTAGTGATGGTGGTACATCCAAGTTAGAATACAGATTACAGTTATATTGTGTAGTGATGGTGGTACATCCAAGTTAGAATACAGATTACAGTTATATTGTGTAGAGTGATGGTGGTACATCCAAGTTAGAATACAGATTACAGTTATATTGTGTAGTGATGGTGGTACATCCAAGTTAGAATACAGATTACAGTTATATTGTGTAGAGTGATGGTGGTACATCCAAGTTAGAATACAGATTACAGTTATATTGTGTAGTGATGGTGGTACATCCAAGTTAGAATACAGATTACAGTTATATTGTGTAGTGATGGTGGTACATCCAAGTTAGAAGACAGATTACAGTTATATTGTGTAGAGTGATGGTGGTACATCCAAGTTAGAATACAGATTACAGTTATATTGTGTAGTGATGGTGGTACATCCAAGTTAGAAGACAGATTACAGTTATATTGTGTAGAGTGATGGTGGTACATCCAAGTTAGAATACAGATTACAGTTATATTGTGTAGTGATGGTGGTACATCCAAGTTAGAAGACAGATTACAGTTATATTGTGTAGAGTGATGGTGGTACATCCAAGTTAGAATACAGATTACAGTTATATTGTGTAGTGATGGTGGTACATCCAAGTTAGAAGACAGATTACAGTTATATTGTGTAGAGTGATGGTGGTACATCCAAGTTAGAATACAGATTACAGTTATATTGTGTAGTGATGGTGGTACATCCAAGTTAGAAGACAGATTACAGTTATATTGTGTAGAGTGATGGTGGTACATCCAAGTTAGAATACAGATTACAGTTATATTGTGTAGTGATGGTGGTACATCCAAGTTAGAAGACAGATTACAGTTATATTGTGTAGAGTGATGGTGGTACATCCAAGTTAGAATACAGATTACAGTTATATTGTGTAGTGATGGTGGTACATCCAAGTTAGAATTACAGATTAGTTATATTGTGTAGAGTGATGGTGGTACATCCAAGTTAGAATACAGATTACAGTTATATTGTGTAGTGATGGTGGTACATCCAAGTTAGAATACAGATTACAGTTATATTGTGTAGAGTGATGGTGGTACATCCAAGTTAGAATACAGATTACAGTTATATTGTGTAGTGATGGTGGTACATCCAAGTTAGAAGACAGATTACAGTTATATTGTGTAGAGTGATGGTGGTACATCCAAGTTAGAATACAGATTACAGTTATATTGTGTAGTGATGGTGGTACATCCAAGTTAGAAGACAGATTACAGTTATATTGTGTAGAGTGATGGTGGTACATCCAAGTTAGAATACAGATTACAGTTATATTGTGTAGTGATGGTGGTACATCCAAGTTAGAAGACAGATTACAGTTATATTGTGTAGAGTGATGGTGGTACATCCAAGTTAGAATACAGATTACAGTTATATTGTGTAGTGATGGTGGTACATCCAAGTTAGAATACAGATTACAGTTATATTGTGTAGTGATGGTGGTACATCCAAGTTAGAATACAGATTACAGTTATATTGTGTAGTGATGGTGGTACATCCAAGTTAGAATACAGATTACAGTTATATTGTGTAGAGTGATGGTGGTACATCCAAGTTAGAATACAGATTACAGTTATATTGTGTAGTGATGGTGGTACATCCAAGTTAGAATACAGATTACAGTTATATTGTGTAGTGATGGTGGTACATCCAAGTTAGAATACAGATTACAGTTATATTGTGTAGTGATGGTGGTACATCCAAGTTAGAAGACAGATTACAGTTATATTGTGTAGAGTGATGGTGGTACATCCAAGTTAGAATACAGATTACAGTTATATTGTGTAGAGTGATGGTGGTACATCCAAGTTAGAATACAGATTACAGTTATATTGTGTAGTGATGGTGGTACATCCAAGTTAGAATACAGATTACAGTTATATTGTGTAGTGATGGTGGTACATCCAAGTTAGAAGACAGATTACAGTTATATTGTGTAGTGATGGTGGTACATCCAAGTTAGAATACAGATTACAGTTATATTGTGTAGTGATGGTGGTACATCCAAGTTAGAATACAGATTACAGTTATATTGTGTAGTGATGGTGGTACATCCAAGTTAGAATACAGATTACAGTTATATTGTGTAGTGATGGTGGTACATCCAAGTTAGAATACAGATTACAGTTATATTGTGTAGAGTGATGGTGGTACATCCAAGTTAGAATACAGATTACAGTTATATTGTGTAGTGATGGTGGTACATCCAAGTTAGAAGACAGATTACAGTTATATTGTGTAGAGTGATGGTGGTACATCCAAGTTAGAATACAGATTACAGTTATATTGTGTAGTGATGGTGGTACATCCAAGTTAGAATACAGATTAGAGTCATATTGTGTAGAGTGATGGTGGTACATCCAAGTTAGAATACAGATTAGAGTCATATTGTGTAGTGATGGTGGTACATCCAAGTTAGAATACAGATTAGAGTCATATTGTGTAGTGATGGTGGTACCTGTTTCTCGCCACCTTTCCACCACTCTGCAGCTGACATGGCTGCCGTCCGGCCCAAGGTGTCTGGGTACAGGTCTGCATGGAACTCCTGTCCTGACTGAATTAGATACACACAAAAGCAGACATACTCTAAAATGGAAGACATAAAGGCTTGTTGAATGGTTGCTCATTCCATAACTTTATTTTCCTCAGTGACTACAAAGACACTATTGCCAAGCCCCCCCCCCATCAGTTTAGAAACAAGTACAGGGAAAGAACTGTTGCCATGACATCAAAATGACAGATGGATCTGCTGTTACAGTAGCCTGAGAGATACTGGACCTTGGAGGGTACGTGGTAGTTGATTGGGAGATGAAGCTGGATGTGTCAGCTGCAGGACCCGCATGACCTCACAGGACAGGACATCCAATGCCAACTTGGGTACCATGGCAACGCCTCGCGTTGGGGCGTCCGTCAGACAGTGGCTCACTGGAGAGAAAGAGATGAGGAGAGAATAAGAGGGAGAAAGAAGTAGAGATTAGAGGACAGATCTGGGTGTGTGAGAGAGGGAGTGGGAGAGGTAGCAGGACAGACCTGGGTGTGTGAGAGAGGGAGTGGGAGAGGTAGGAGGACAGACCTGGGTGTGTGAGAGAGGGAGTGGGAGAGGTAGGAGGACAGACCTGGGTGTGTGAGAGAGGGAGTGGGAGAGGTAGCAGGACAGACCTGGGTGTGTGAGAGAGGGAGTGGGAGAGGTAGGAGGACAGACCTGGGTGTGTGAGAGAGGGAGTGGGAGAGGTAGGAGGACAGACCTGGGTGTGTGAGAGAGGGAGTGGGAGAGGTAGGAGGACAGACCTGGTGTGTGAGAGAGGGAGTGGGAGAGGTAGGAGGACAGACCTGGGTGTGTGAGAGAGGGAGTGGGAGAGGTAGGAGGACAGACCTGGGGTGTGAGAGAGGGAGTGGAGAGGTAGGAGGACAGACCTGGGTGTGTGAGAGAGAGGGAGTGGGAGAGGTAGGAGGACAGACCTGGGTGTGTGAGAGAGGGAGTGGGAGAGGCAGGAGGACAGACCTGGGTGTGTGAGAGAGGGAGTGGGAGAGGTAGGAGGACAGACCTGGGTGTGTGAGAGAGGGAGTGGGAGAGGTAGGAGGACAGACCTGGGTGTGTGAGAGAGGGAGTGGGAGAGGTAGGAGGACAGACCTGGGTGTGTGAGAGAAGGAGTGGGAGAGGTAGGAGGACAGACCTGGGTGTGTGAGAAAGGGAGTGGGAGAGGTAGGAGGACAGACCTGGGTGTGTGAGAGAGGGAGTGGGAGAGGTAGCAGGACAGACCTGGGTGTGTGAGAGAGGGAGTGGGAGAGGTAGGAGGACAGACCTGGGTGTGTGAGAGAGGGAGTGGGAGAGGTAGGAGGACAGACCTGGGTGTGTGAGAGGGAGTGGGAGAGGTAGGAGGACAGACCTGGTGTGTGAGAGAGGGAGTGGGAGAGGTAGGAGGACAGACCTGGGTGTGTGAGAGAGGGAGTGGGAGAGGTAGGAGGACAGACCTGGGTGTGTGAGAGAGGGAGTGGGAGAGGTAGGAGGACAGACCTGGGTGTGTGAGAGAGGGAGTGGGGGAGAGGTAGGAGGACAGACCTGGGTGTGTGAGAGAGGGAGTGGGAGAGGTAGGAGGACAGACCTGGGTGTGTGAGAGAGGGAGTGGGAGAGGTAGGAGGACAGACCTGGGTGTGTGAGAGAGGGAGTGGGAGAGGTAGGAGGACAGACCTGGGTGTGTGAGAGAGGGAGTGGGAGAGGTAGGAGGACAGACCTGGGTGTGTGAGAGAGGGAGTGGGAGAGGTAGGAGGACAGACCTGGGTGTGTGAGAGAGGGAGTGGGAGAGGTAGGAGGACAGACCTGGGTGTGTGAGAGAGGGAGTGGGAGAGGTAGGAGGACAGACCTGGGTGTGTGAGAGAGGGAGTGGGAGAGGTAGGAGGACAGACCTGGGTGTGTGAGAGAGGGAGTGGGAGAGGTAGGAGGACAGACCTGGGTGTGTGAGAGAGGGAGTGGGAGAGGTAGGAGGACAGACCTGGGGTGTGAGAGAGGGAGTGGGAGAGGTAGGAGGACAGACCTGGGTGTGTGAGAGAGGGAGTGGGAGAGGTAGGAGGACAGACCTGGGTGTGTGAGAGAGGGAGTGGGAGAGGTAGGAGGACAGACCTGGGTGTGTGAGAGAGGGAGTGGGAGAGGTAGGAGGACAGACCTGGGTGTGTGAGAGAGGGAGTGGGAGAGGTAGGAGGACAGACCTGGGTGTGTGAGAGAGGGAGTGGGAGAGGTAGCAGGACAGACCTGGGTGTGTGAGAGAGGGAGTGGGAGAGGTAGGAGGACAGACCTGGGTGTGTGAGAGAGGGAGTGGGAGAGGTAGGAGGACAGACCTGGGTGTGTGAGAGAGGGAGTGGGAGAGGTAGGAGGACAGACCTGGGTGTGTGAGAGAGGGAGTGGGAGAGGTAGGAGGACAGACCTGGGTGTGTGAGAGAGGGAGTGGGAGAGGTAGGAGGACAGACCTGGGTGTGTGAGAGAGGGAGTGGGAGAGGTAGGAGGACAGACCTGGGTGTGTGAGAGAGGGAGTGGGAGAGGTAGGAGGACAGACTGGGTGTGTGAGAGAGGGAGTGGGAGAGGTAGGAGGACAGACCTGGGTGTGTGAGAGAGGGAGTGGGAGAGGTAGGAGGACAGACCTGGGTGTGTGAGAGAGGGAGTGGGAGAGGTAGGAGGACAGACCTGGGTGTGTGAGAGAGGGAGTGGGAGAGGTAGGAGGACAGACCTGGGTGTGTGAGAGAGGGAGTGGGAGAGGTAGGAGGACAGACCTGGGTGTGTGAGAGAGGGAGTGGGAGAGGTAGGAGGACAGACCTGGGTGTGTGAGAGAGGGAGTGGGAGAGGTAGGAGCACAGTATTGGAAAATGAACAACCACTGAAGATCTGTCCTTACCTTGGGAAAGGAATGGTTCAGTGGCAGACACCTCGAAGCAGTCAATGACACTATCTCCCTATGGAAGAGAGAACAAAGCAGACATGTATTTACTGAGGAAGATAATAGTAAAAGATGAAATGAGGCCAGCTGCCTTCATACTGTCTGTTAAGGGAGACAACAAACTACATCTTACCATCCCAGATACTGTGAGGAGGCCTGAGTCAGGGTCAAACAAAGGCATCAGTGTCCTGAGAATGGAGAAGAGGGGGGGAAGTAGAGGGAGAAGAGAGAGAGGGAGTAGAGGGAGAAGAGAGAGAGGGAGTAGAGGGGAGAGAGAGGGAGTAGAGGGAGAAGAGAGAGAGCAGGGAGAAGAGAGAGAGTAGAAGGATGAGAGAATGAGGAAAGAGAGAGTATAGAAGGAGGAGAGAGAGAGTAGAGGGAAGAGGGAGTAGAGGAGAGAGAGAGTAGAGGGGAGAGAGAGAGGAGGGGGAAGAGAGAGAGAGAGTAGAGGGGAGAGAGAGAGTAGAGGGAGTAGAGGAGAGATTAGAGGGGGGAGAGTGTGTAGAGAGGAGAGAGAGTAGAGGGAAGAGGGAGTAGAGGAGAGAGAGAGAGTAGAGGTGAGAGAGCGAGAGAGTGAGGGGGAAGAGAGAGAGTGAGAGAGGAGGGGGAGGAGAGAGAGAAGAGGGAAAAGATACAAAGAGAGAGAAGATTTTCAACAAGTTGCAAAACAAGTTGAATCAATCACAAAAATCAACAGGCCTGTTTACTGTAGTTTCAATCACCAACCACTAGATGGGAAACACACCACTCACAGGAGAAATGCTCCATGTCGTAGTTCAGTACGATGAACCTTAACTTGCACTGCAGATATCCATCCTCAGCAATATGTTACTATATTTTTATTAATTAGCTGGTCATTATAAAGAATAACAACATATTAATCAAAGCAAGCACAAAAACATTTCTGGCATTAAACTACAAATTGAGCACAAAAATTCTACACACACACACACACACGCACACGCACACGCACACGCACATTCAGAGTAGTGTCCAGGGGACTTCCTGTAATAGAGTCAGAAGGGAAGTGGTGTGTGAGGTCACAGCTTCACATCACAGTCCCTCCATGAGAATGACAGAGCAAGGCATCATGGTCAGAGAGAGAGGAGGACAGACAGACCGTGATAGAGGGAGGGATGGTTGTTGATAGTGAGGAAGATGTAGAGGTGGAGGGTCGGATAAAAACGCAGACCTTTCAGAATATCTGTTCTATGTTATATATCTATATTTATCTGAACGTTCCACAACGCTGTGCCCCACTGAACACAACTGGCTGGTCAATTAGGCCCATTCTGTGGCTGAATGTCACACACCAACACACGCACACACAAACCAACCACAGTGAGTGGTGATGTCATGATGTATCAATATGAATCTAACGACACACTGGAGTAGACTGACTGTTCTCCCTGATACCGCTGACTATAGGGACACGGAACTGTCTGTGTCTGTGTGTGTGTCTGTCTGTGTGTCTGTCTGTGTGTCTGTCTGTGTGTGTGTCTGTGTGTCTGTCTGTCTGTCTGTCTGTCTGTCTGTGTGTGTGTGTGTCTGTGTGTCTGTCTGTGTGTCTGTGTGTCTGTCTGTGTGTGTGTAACCCAAAGCACACAGCAAATAGACATCCAGAGTTGAACTCTGAGAAGCTGAATGAGAACAAGGACATGTTGTACATACTGACTTCTGGAAAAGTGCTGTGATTGGTCCCTTGTTCAAACCAAGGTGTTTTGGTTGTTTCTGATGTAAGTGGAACTGAATAGGGGCCCTGCTACCCCCTATTTCCATCTCCCTCTCTCACACACACACACCTCTCTTTCTCTCACAGTCCTGCAGATTGGACTGAACCCCTCCATCCCTCTCTCTACCCACCCCAGCCCTGTGAAGTCAGTGAGGGGCGGCCACGCTTCGTTAGTGCCTCTCTGTGTTCCCATGTCCAAGTCAGTCCACAGGGAGCCCCTCCATTCCCACACCCCCTTGTTCCATCCACCTCTCTCTCCCTCCCTCCCCCTCCTCCATGTCTCCAATAGGTGCAATACCAGTTATGTCTGCAAATGGCCCTTTCTCTCATTCTCTTATCTCTGTATGTTTATCTTGTGTTTTCTCACACTATCCCATAGGAGAAACTTACACCAATCACACAGCTGAATAATGGAGTTCTGGCCTTATCACAGATCATCCATACTGTTTTCTACAGTGGTCACGCTCCACAGCACTGGGACTGGAATGCATTTTCCCACACACACACACACACACACGCACACACACACACAAACACACAGGTCCACCCGGACCTATGACTGTATATGTGATTGAACAAAGCCATCGATCCCGTCATTCATATATAAGTAGGAATAAAGTGACTAGGCCACAGGATAGATAATAAACAGTAGCAGCAGTGTATGTGATGAGTCCAAAGAGTTTAAAAAGGGTCAATGCAGATATTCTGGGAAGCTATTTGGTTCATTATTTAACAGTCTTATGAACTTTGAGATGTGACACCTTACACCTGACTGGGTGTTACGTTCATGTTGAGCTCACAGTGCTTTGAGATGTGGCACCTTACACCTGACTGGGTGTTACGTTCATGTTGAGCTCACAGTGCTTTGAGACGTGGCACCTTACACCTGACTGGGTGTTACGTTCATGTTGAGCTCACAGTGCTTTGAGACGTGGCACCTTACACCTGACTGGGTGTTACGTTCATGTTGAGCTCACAGTGCTTTGAGATGTGACACCTTACACCTGACTGGGTGTTACGTTCATGTTGAGCTCACAGTGCTTTGAGATGTGGCACCTTACACCTGACTGGGTGTTACGTTCATGTTGAGCTCACAGTGCTTTGAGATGTGGCACCTTACACCTGACTGGGTGTTACGTTCATGTTGAGCTCACAGTGCTTTGAGATGTGGCACCTTACACCTGACTGGGTGTTACGTTCATGTTGAGCTCACAGTGCTATGAGACGTGACACCTTACACCTGACTGGGTGTTACGTTCATGTTGAGCTCACAGTGCTATGAGACGTGGCACCTTACACCTGACTGGGTGTTATGTTCATGTTGAGCTCACAGTGCTTTGAGATGTGGCACCTTACACCTGACTGGGTGTTATGTTCATGTTGAGCTCACAGTGCTTTGAGACGTGGCACCTTACACCTGACTGGGTGTTACGTTCATGTTGAGCTCACAGTGCTTTGAGATGTGGCACCTTACACCTGACTGGGTGTTACGTTCATGTTGAGCTCACAGTGCTTTGAGATGTGGCACCTTACACCTGACTGGGTGTTATGTTCATGTTGAGCTCACAGTGCTATGAGATGTGGCACCTTACACCTGACTGGGTGTTATGTTCATGTTGAGCTCACAGTGCTTTGAGATGTGGCACCTTACACCTGACTGGGTGTTACGTTCATGTTGAGCTCACAGTGCTTTGAGATGTGGCACCTTACACCTGACTGGGTGTTACGTTCATGTTGAGCTCACAGTGCTTTGAGATGTGGCACCTTACACCTGACTGGGTGTTACGTTCATGTTGAGCTCACAGTGCTTTGAGATGTGACACCTTACACCTGACTGGGTGTTACGTTCATGTTGAGCTCACAGTGCTTTGAGATGTGGCACCTTACACCTGACTGGGTGTTACGTTCATGTTGAGCTCACAGTGCTTTGAGATGTGGCATACAGTGCATTCAGAAAGTATTCAGACCCCTTGACGTTTTCCACATTTTGTTATGTTACAGCCTTATTCTAAAATGGATGACATTTTTTGGTTCCCTCATCAATATACACACAATACCCCATAACGACAAAGAAAAAACAGATTAAAGATTTTTTTTAATGTATTCTAAATAAAAAACAGAAATATCACATTTACATAAGTACTCAGACCCTTTACTCAGTACTTTGTTGAAGCACCTTTGGCATTGATTACAGCCTCAAGTCTTCTTCCTTCTTTCTGACATTCAGAGACTTGTCCTGAAGCCACTCCTGCTTTGTCTTGGCTGTGTGCTTAGGGTCTTTGTCCTATTGGAAAGGGGAACCTTCGCCCCAGTCTGAGGTCCTGAGCGTTCTGGAGCAGGTTTTCATCAAGGATCTCTCTGTACTTTTCTCCGTTCATCTTTACCTCGAGCTTGACTGGTCTCCCAGTCCCTGCCGCTGAAAAACATCCCCACAGCATGATGCTGCCACCACCATGCTTCACCGTAGGGATGGTGCCAGGTTTCCTCAAGACAAGACGCTTGGCATTCAGGCCAAAGAGTTCAATCTTGGTTTCATCAGACCAGAGAATCCTGTTTCTCATAGTCTGAGAGTCCTTAAGGTGCCTTTTGGCAAACTCCAAGCGGGCTGTCGTGCCTTTTACTGAGGAGTGGCTTCCATCTGGCCACTCTACCATAAAGGCCTGATGGGAGAACATTCCAGAAAAACAACCATCTCCACAGAGGAACTCTGGAGCTCTGTCAGAATGGTTCTTGGTCACCTCCCTGAACCAAGGTTTTTGCTCTTACATGCACTGTCAACCATGGGACCTTATATAGACAGGTGTGTGCCTTTCCAAATCATGTCCAATCAACTGAATTTACCACAGGTGGACTCCAATCAAGTTGTAGAAACATCTCAAGGATGATCAATGGAAACAGGATGCACCTGGCCTCAATTTCGAGTCTCATAGTAAAGGGTCTGAATATTTATGGTATTCTGGTTTTGCTAAAAAAAAAAAATATTTTTAAAGAAGAAAAAAATATGTTTTTGCTTTGTCATTATGGGGTATTGTGTGTAGATTGATGATGTAAAAAAATATATTTCATACGTTTTCAAATAAGGCTGTAATGTAACAAAATGTGGAAAAAGCGAAGGGGTCTGAATACTTTCTGGATTCACTGCACTTCAACCTAACCGGATAACATTAGAACATTAGGGAGAAAACTATGATTCACAAATGGATCTGTGATTCCAACTCAACGGCCAAATAATTCCCCCACAGGAAAGAATGAGAGGGCTCACCAAGACAAATAAAGGGAGAGAGAGATGGTTTAGCAGGTGCTGGGCAAAGAGCCACGGAGCACATTTTCACCTCAACATTAAGACCCATTCTGAGGCACAAGGCATCTGCTTCCATCATGGGTCTAACGTTTATCTTTCTGCACTACAATCACCCCCCCCCCCCAAAGACGAACCACACACACACTCCACCCCCCACCCCAAAGACGAACCACACACACACACTCCACCCACCTCCCCCCAAAGACGATCCACACACACATCACACACTCCACCCCTCCCACACAAGTTCAACAGATCCCCTGGTGTTAGAGAAGGATCCCCATGGCTTCAGTCTGTCAGCTTCCAGTTTATTAGAGAGAAAACAGAGGGAGAAAGGAGGAGAAACCCCTCTTCAGCTGAGCCATCACCTCATCACTCCTCCAGAGAGCTACAACAACTTACAGCCCTTCAGATGACCGTCCACACATGACAGGAACCTTCAGCACCGCTAGATGGGACTTCATTATGTGGAGAGAGACAGCGTTGGTGTGACTGTGTGTACTGCAAGTATGTGTGTGTTCATCTAGATAGGACTACATTATGTGTGGAGAGAGAGACAGCGTTGGTGTGACTGTGTGTACTGCAAGTATGTGTGTGTTCATCTAGATAGGACTACATTATGTGTGGAGAGAGAGACAGCGTTGGTGTGACTGTGTGTACTGCAAGTATGTGTGTGTTCATCTAGATAGGACTACATTATGTGTGGAGAGAGACAGCGTTGGTGTGACTGTGTGTACTGCAAGTATGTGTGTGTTCATCTAGATAGGACTACATTATGTGTGGAGAGAGACAGCGTTGGTGTGACTGTGTGTACTGCAAGTATGTGTGTGTTCATCTAGATAGGACTACATTATGTGTGGGAGAGAGACAGCGTTGGTGTGACTGTGTGTACTGCAAGTATGTGTGTGTTCATCTAGATGGGACTTCATTATGTGTGGAGAGAGACAGCGTTGGTGTGACTGTGTGTACTGCAAGTATGTGTGTGTTCATCTAGATGGGACTTCATTATGTGTGGAGAGAGACAGCGTTGGTGTGACTGTGTGTACTGCAAGTATGTGTGTGTTCATCTAGATAGGACTACATTATGTGTGGAGAGAGAGACAGCGTTGGTGTGACTGTGTGTACTGCAAGTATGTGTGTGTTCATCTAGATGGGACTTCATTATGTGTGGAGAGAGACAGCGTTGGTGTGACTGTGTGTACTGCAAGTATGTGTGTGTTCATCTAGATGGGACTTCATTATGTGTGGAGAGAGACAGCGTTGGTGTGACTGTGTGTACTGCAATTATGTGTGTGTTCATCTAGATAGGACTACATTATGTGTGGAGAGAGAGACAGCGTTGGTGTGACTGTGTGTACTGCAAGTATGTGTGTGTTCATCTAGATGGGACTTCATTATGTGTGGAGAGAGACAGCGTTGGTGTGACTGTGTGTACTGCAAGTATGTGTGTGTTCATCTAGATAGGACTACATTATGTGTGGAGAGAGACAGCGTTGGTGTGACTGTGTGTACTGCAAGTATGTGTGTGTTCATCTAGATAGGACTACATTATGTGTGGAGAGAGACAGCGTTGGTGTGACTGTGTGTACTGCAAGTATGTGTGTGTTCATCTAGATGGGACTTCATTATGTGTGGAGAGAGACAGCGTTGGTGTGACTGTGTGTACTGCAAGTATGTGTGTGTTCATCTAGATGGGACTACATTATGTGTGGGAGAGAGACAGCGTTGGTGTGACTGTGTGTACTGCAAGTATGTGTGTGTTCATCTAGATAGGACTACATTATGTGTGGAGAGAGACAGCGTTGGTGTGACTGTGTGTACTGCAAGTATGTGTGTGTTCATCTAGATAGGACTACATTATGTGTGGAGAGAGACAGCGTTGGTGTGACTGTGTGTACTGCAAGTATGTGTGTGTTCATCTAGATGGGACTACATTATGTGTGGAGAGAGAGACAGCGTTGGTGTGACTGTGTGTACTGCAAGTATGTGTGTGTTCATCTAGATGGGACTACATTATGTGTGGAGAGAGAGACAGCGTTGGTGTGACTGTGTGTACTGCAAGTATGTGTGTGTTCATCTAGATAGGACTACATTATGTGTGGAGAGAGACAGCGTTGGTGTGACTGTGTGTACTGCAAGTATGTGTGTGTTCATCTAGATAGGACTACATTATGTGTGGAGAGAGAGACAGCGTTGGTGTGACTGTGTGTACTGCAAGTATGTGTGTGTTCATCTAGATAGGACTACATTATGTGTGGGAGAGAGACAGCGTTGGTGTGACTGTGTGTACTGCAAGTATGTGTGTGTTCATCTAGATGGGACTACATTATGTGTGGAGAGAGAGAGCGTTGGTGTGACTGTGTGTACTGCAAGTATGTGTGTGTTCATCTAGATGGGACTACATTATGTGTGGAGAGAGAGAGCGTTGGTGTGACTGTGTGTACTGCAAGTATGTGTGTGTTCATCTAGATAGGACTACATTATGTGTGGAGAGAGACAGCGTTGGTGTGACTGTGTGTACTGCAAGTATGTGTGTGTTCATCTAGATAGGACTACATTATGTGTGGAGAGAGAGACAGCGTTGGTGTGACTGTGTGTACTGCAAGTATGTGTGTGTTCATCTAGATAGGACTACATTATGTGTGGAGAGAGACAGCGTTGGTGTGACTGTGTGTACTGCAAGTATGTGTGTGTTCATCTAGATAGGACTTCATTATGTGTGGAGAGAGACAGCGTTGGTGTGACTGTGTGTACTGCAAGTATGTGTGTGTTCATCTAGATAGGACTACATTATGTGTGGAGAGACAGCGTTGGTGTGACTGTGTGTACTGCAAGTATGTGTGTGTTCATCTAGATAGGACTACATTATGTGTGGAGAGAGACAGCGTTGGTGTGACTGTGTGTACTGCAAGTATGTGTGTGTTCATCTAGATAGGACTACATTATGTGTGGAGAGAGACAGCGTTGGTGTGACTGTGTGTACTGCAAGTATGTGTGTGTTCATCTAGATAGGACTACATTATGTGTGGAGAGAGAGACAGCGTTGGTGTGACTGTGTGTACTGCAAGTATGTGTGTGTTCATCTAGATAGGACTACATTATGTGTGGAGAGAGACAGCGTTGGTGTGACTGTGTGTACTGCAAGTATGTGTGTGTTCATCTAGATGGGACTACATTATGTGGAGAGAGAGACAGCGTTGGTGTGACTGTGTGTACTGCAAGTATGTGTGTGTTCATCTAGATAGGACTACATTATGTGTGGAGAGAGACAGCGTTGGTGTGACTGTGTGTACTGCAAGTATGTGTGTGTTCATCTAGATAGGACTACATTATGTGTGGAGAGAGACAGCGTTGGTGTGACTGTGTGTACTGCAAGTATGTGTGTGTTCATCTAGATGGGACTACATTATGTGTGGAGAGAGACAGCGTTGGTGTGACTGTGTGTACTGCAAGTATGTGTGTGTTCATCTAGATGGGACTTCATTATGTGTGGAGAGAGACAGCGTTGGTGTGACTGTGTGTACTGCAAGTATGTGTGTGTTCATCTAGATAGGACTACATTATGTGTGGAGAGAGAGACAGCGTTGGTGTGACTGTGTGTACTGCAAGTATGTGTGTGTTCATCTAGATGGGACTACATTATGTGTGGAGAGAGACAGCGTTGGTGTGACTGTGTGTACTGCAAGTATGTGTGTGTTCATCTAGATGGGACTTCATTATGTGTGGAGAGAGAGACAGCGTTGGTGTGACTGTGTGTACTGCAAGTATGTGTGTGTTCATCTAGATAGGACTACATTATGTGTGGAGAGAGAGACAGCGTTGGTGTGACTGTGTGTACTGCAAGTATGTGTGTGTTCATCTAGATAGGACTACATTATGTGTGGGAGAGAGAGAGCGTTGGTGTGACTGTGTGTACTGCAAGTATGTGTGTGTTCATCTAGATAGGACTACATTATGTGTGAGAGAGAGACAGCGTTGGTGTGACTGTGTGTACTGCAAGTATGTGTGTGTTCATCTAGATAGGACTACATACTGCAAGTATGTGTGTTCATCTAGATAGGAGAGAGACAGCGTTTGTGTGACTGTGTGTACTGCAAGTATGTGTGTGTTCATCTAGATAGGACTACATTATGTGTGGAGAGAGAGACAGCGTTTGTGTGACTGTGTGTACTGCAAGTATGTGTGTGTTCATCTAGATAGGACTACATTATGTGTGGAGAGAGACAGCGTTGGTGTGACTGTGTGTACTGCAAGTATGTGTGTGTTCATCTAGATAGGACTACATTATGTGTGGAGAGAGAGACAGCGTTGGTGTGACTGTGTGTACTGCAAGTATGTGTGTGTTCATCTAGATAGGACTACATTATGTGGAGAGAGACACTGCGTTGTGTAGTGACATTATGTGTGGAGAGAGACAGCGTGTGTACTGCAAGTATGTGTGTGTTCATCTAGATAGGACTACATTATGTGTGGAGAGAGACAGCGTTGGTGTGACTGTGTGTACTGCAAGTATGTGTGTGTTCATCTAGATAGGACTACATTATGTGTGGAGAGAGACAGCGTTGGTGTGACTGTGTGTACTGCAAGTATGTGTGTGTTCATCTAGATAGGACTACATTATGTGTGGAGAGAGACAGCGTTTGTGTGACTGTGTGTACTGCAAGTATGTGTGTGTTCATCTAGATAGGACTACATTATGTGTGGAGAGAGAGACAGCGTTGGTGTGACTGTGTGTACTGCAAGTATGTGTGTGTTCATCTAGATAGGACTACATTATGTGTGGAGAGAGAGACAGCGTTTGTGTGACTGTGTGTACTGCAAGTATGTGTGTGTTCATCTAGATAGGACTACATTATGTGTGGAGAGAGACAGCGTTGGTGTGACTGTGTGTACTGCAAGTATGTGTGTGTTCATCTAGATAGGACTACATTATGTGTGGAGAGAGACAGCGTTGGTGTGACTGTGTGTACTGCAAGTATGTGTGTGTTCATCTAGATAGGACTACATTATGTGTGGAGAGAGACAGCGTTGGTGTGACTGTGTGTACTGCAAGTATGTGTGTGTTCATCTAGATAGGACTACATTATGTGTGGAGAGAGAGACAGCGTTGGTGTGACTGTGTGTACTGCAAGTATGTGTGTGTTCATCTAGATAGGACTACATTATGTGTGGGAGAGACAGCGTTGGTGTGACTGTGTGTACTGCAAGTATGTGTGTGTTCATCTAGATAGGACTACATTATGTGTGGAGAGAGAGACAGCGTTTGTGTGACTGTGTGTACTGCAAGTATGTGTGTGTTCATCTAGATAGGACTACATTATGTGTGGAGAGAGAGACAGCGTTTGTGTGACTGTGTGTACTGCAAGTATGTGTGTGTTCATCTAGATAGGACTACATTATGTGTGGAGAGAGAGAGACAGCGTTTGTGTGACTGTGTGTACTGCAAGTATGTGTGTGTTCATCTAGATAGGACTACATTATGTGTGGAGAGAGACAGCGTTTGTGTGACTGTGTGTACTGCAAGTATGTGTGTGTTCATCTAGATAGGACTACATTATGTGTGGAGAGAGAGACAGCGTTTGTGTGACTGTGTGTACTGCAAGTATGTGTGTGTTCATCTAGATAGGACTACATTATGTGTGGAGAGAGACAGCGTTTGTGTGACTGTGTGTACTGCAAGTATGTGTGTGTTCATCTAGATAGGACTACATTATGTGTGGAGAGAGACAGCGTTTGTGTGACTGTGTGTACTGCAAGTATGTGTGTGTTCATCTAGATAGGACTACATTATGTGGGAGAGAGAGACAGCGTTTGTGTGACTGTGTGTACTGCAAGTATGTGTGTGTTCATCTAGATAGGACTACATTATGTGTGGAGAGAGAGACAGCGTTTGTGTGACTGTGTGTACTGCAAGTATGTGTGTGTTCATCTAGATAGGACTACATTATGTGTGGAGAGAGAGACAGCGTTTGTGTGACTGTGTGTACTGCAAGTATGTGTGTGTTCATCTAGATAGGACTACATTATGTGTGGGAGAGAGACAGCGTTGGTGTGACTGTGTGTACTGCAAGTATGTGTGTGTTCATCTAGATAGGACTACATTATGTGTGGAGAGAGAGACAGCGTTTGTGTGACTGTGTGTACTGCAAGTATGTGTGTGTTCATCTAGATAGGACTACATTATGTGTGGAGAGAGAGACAGCGTTGGTGTGACTGTGTGTACTGCAAGTATGTGTGTGTTCATCTAGATAGGACTACATTATGTGTGGAGAGAGACAGCGTTGGTGTGACTGTGTGTACTGCAAGTATGTGTGTGTTCATCTAGATAGGACTACATTATGTGTGGAGAGAGAGACAGCGTTGGTGTGACTGTGTGTACTGCAAGTATGTGTGTGTTCATCTAGATAGGACTACATTATGTGTGGAGAGAGAGACAGCGTTGGTGTGACTGTGTGTACTGCAAGTATGTGTGTGTTCATCTAGATAGGACTACATTATGTGTGGAGAGAGAGACAGCGTTTGTGTGACTGTGTGTACTGCAAGTATGTGTGTGTTCATCTAGATAGGACTACATTATGTGTGGAGAGAGAGACAGCGTTGGTGTGACTGTGTGTACTGCAAGTATGTGTGTGTTCATCTAGATAGGACTACATTATGTGTGGAGAGAGAGACAGCGTTGTGTGACTGTGTGTACTGCAAGTATGTGTGTGTTCATCTAGATAGGACTACATTATGTGTGGAGAGAGAGACAGCGTTTGTGTGACTGTGTGTACTGCAAGTATGTGTGTGTTCATCTAGATAGGACTACATTATGTGTGGAGAGAGACAGCGTTTGTGTGACTGTGTGTACTGCAAGTATGTGTGTGTTCATCTAGATAGGACTACATTATGTGTGGAGAGAGAGACAGCGTTGGTGTGACTGTGTGTACTGCAAGTATGTGTGTGTTCATCTAGATAGGACTACATTATGTGTGGGAGAGAGAGCGTTGGTGTGACTGTGTGTAGCAAGTATGTTTGTGTGACTGTGTGTGACTGCAAGTATGTGTGTGTTCATCTAGATAGGACTACATTATGTGTGGGAGAGAGACAGCGTTGGTGTGACTGTGTGTACTGCAAGTATGTGTGTGTTCATCTAGATAGGACTACATTATGTGTGGAGAGAGAGACAGCGTTTGTGTGACTGTGTGTACTGCAAGTATGTGTGTGTTCATCTAGATGGGACTACATTATGCGTTTGTGTGACTGTGTGTACTGCAAGTATGTGTGTGTAGATAGGAGAGAGAGACAGCGTTGGTGTGACTGTGTGTACTGCAAGTATGTGTGTGTTCATCTAGATAGGACTACATTATGTGTGGAGAGAGACAGCGTTGGTGTGACTGTGTGTACTGCAAGTATGTGTGTGTTCATCTAGATAGGACTACATTATGTGTGGAGAGAGACAGCGTTGGTGTGACTGTGTGTACTGCAAGTATGTGTGTGTTCATCTAGATAGGACTACATTATGTGTGGAGAGAGACAGCGTTGGTGTGACTGTGTGTACTGCAAGTATGTGTGTGTTCATCTAGATAGGACTACATTATGTGTGGAGAGAGAGACAGCGTTGGTGTGACTGTGTGTACTGCAAGTATGTGTGTGTTCATCTAGATAGGACTACATTATGTGTGGAGAGAGAGACAGCGTTGGTGTGACTGTGTGTACTGCAAGTATGTGTGTGTTCATCTAGATAGGACTACATTATGTGTGGAGAGAGAGACAGCGTTGTGTGACTGTGTGTACTGCAAGTATGTGTGTGTTCATCTAGATAGGACTACATTATGTGTGAGAGAGAGAGCGTTGGTGTGACTGTGTGTACTGCAAGTATGTGTGTGTTCATCTAGATAGGACTACATTATGTGTGGAGAGAGACAGCGTTTGTGTGACTGTGTGTACTGCAAGTATGTGTGTGTTCATCTAGATAGGACTACATTATGTGTGGAGAGAGAGACAGCGTTTGTGTGACTGTGTGTACTGCAAGTATGTGTGTGTTCATCTAGATAGGACTACATTATGTGTGGAGAGAGAGAGCGTTGGTGTGACTGTGTGTACTGCAAGTATGTGTGTGTTCATCTAGATAGGACTACATTATGTGTGGAGAGAGAGACAGCGTTTGTGTGACTGTGTGTACTGCAAGTATGTGTGTGTTCATCTAGATAGGACTACATTATGTGTGGGAGAGAGACAGCGTTGGTGTGACTGTGTGTACTGCAAGTATGTGTGTGTTCATCTAGATAGGACTACATTATGTGTGGAGAGAGAGACAGCGTTTGTGTGACTGTGTGTACTGCAAGTATGTGTGTGTTCATCTAGATAGGACTACATTATGTGTGGAGAGAGAGACAGCGTTGGTGTGACTGTGTGTACTGCAAGTATGTGTGTGTTCATCTAGATAGGACTACATTATGTGTGGAGAGAGAGACAGCGTTTGTGTGACTGTGTGTACTGCAAGTATGTGTGTGTTCATCTAGATAGGACTACATTATGTGTGGAGAGAGAGACAGCGTTTGTGTGACTGTGTGTACTGCAAGTATGTGTGTGTTCATCTAGATAGGACTACATTATGTGTGGAGAGAGAGACAGCGTTTGTGTGACTGTGTGTACTGCAAGTATGTGTGTGTTCATCTAGATAGGACTACATTATGTGTGGAGAGAGAGACAGCGTTTGTGTGACTGTGTGTACTGCAAGTATGTGTGTGTTCATCTAGATAGGACTACATTATGTGTGGAGAGAGAGACAGCGTTGGTGTGACTGTGTGTACTGCAAGTATGTGTGTGTTCATCTAGATAGGACTACATTATGTGTGGAGAGAGAGACAGCGTTTGTGTGACTGTGTGTACTGCAAGTATGTGTGTGTTCATCTAGATAGGACTACATTATGTGTGGGAGAGAGACAGCGTTTGTGTGACTGTGTGTACTGCAAGTATGTGTGTGTTCATCTAGATAGGACTACATTATGTGTGGAGAGAGAGAGAGCGTTTGTGTGACTGTGTGTACTGCAAGTATGTGTGTGTTCATCTAGATAGGACTACATTATGTGTGGAGAGAGAGAGCGTTTGTGTGACTGTGTGTACTGCAAGTATGTGTGTGTTCATACTGTCAGTGAGTGTGTGTTTAACCTCAGCTCAGAAAGATGATGAAATGAGTCTGGATGAGGAGAGTACAGTAGATAGAGTCTGGATGAGGAGAGTACAGTAGATAGAGTCTGGATGAGGAGAGTACAGTAGATAGAGTCTGGATGAGGAGAGTACAGTAGATAGAGTCTGAATGAGGAGAGTACAGTAGATAGAGTCTGGATGAGGAGAGTACAGTAGATAGAGTCTGAATGAGGAGAGTACAGTAGATAGAGTCTGAATGAGGAGAGTACAGTAGATAGAGTCTGGATGAGGAGAGTACAGTAGATAGAGTCTGAATGAGGAGAGTACAGTAGATAGAGTCTGGATGAGGAGAGTACAGTAGATAGAGTCTGAATGAGGAGAGTACAGTAGATAGAGTCTGGATGAGGAGAGTACAGTAGAGTCTGAATGAGGAGAGTACAGTAGATAGAGTCTGGATGAGAGAGTACAGTAGATAGAGTCTGAGAGTACAGTAGATAGAGTCTGGATGAGGAGAGTACAGTAGATAGAGTCTGAATAGAGTACAGTAGATAGAGTCTGGATGAGGAGAGTACAGTAGATAGAGTCTGAATGAGGAGAGTACAGTAGATAGAGTCTGAATGAGGAGAGTACAGTAGATAGAGGGAAGAGGAAAAAGAGGGGACAGTCAGACAGAGGGACAGGTAGATAAAATACATGGGGTGGAGGTGGAGATGGGGAGAGGTGGAGAGGGGGAGAGGTAGATAAAATACATGGGGTGGAGGTAGAGGTAGAGATGGAGAGTTGGAGAAGTGGAAAGGGGGAAAGGGGTAGAGGGGGAGAGAGAGAGGTAGAGAGGGGTAGAGAGAGAGGTAGAGAGGGGGCGAGAGAGAGGTAGAGAGGGGTAGAGAGAGAGGTAGAGAGAGGTAGAGAGGGAGAGAGTTAGAGAGGGGGAGAGAGGTGGAGAGGGTGAGAGAGGTGGAGGGAGAGAGGTGGAGGGGGAGAGGTAGAGAGGTGGAGAGAGAGAGGGGAAAGGTGGAGAGAGAGAGGGGAAAGGTGGAGAGAAAGAGAGAGAGAGGGGGAGAGATGGAGAGGGAGAGAGAGGTGGAGAGGTAGAGAGAGAGAGAGGGAGAGAGAGAGGTGGAGAGGTAGAGAGGGGAGAGGTAGAGCGGTGGAGAGAGAGAGGGGAGAGAGGTAGAGGGGTACAGGTAGAGAAAGGTAGAGAGCAACACAGGTGAGGGCCATCAGCAGCTGTGATCTGAGACAGATTTGGAGGGAAAAATAGTCTGAGACTGAACAGAAACTGGAGCGAACCCAACCGAGAGTACGCAATCATGAACACACACAGCTATACGGAAAACACACACACACACACATACTCTCTGACGTTTAGGCAAAAATACTCAGCTGTGGATATAAGCTGAGAGGTGAGGTACACTGTGTGTGTGTGTGTGTGTGTGTGTGTGTGTGTGTGTGTGTGTGTGTGTGTGTGTGTGTGTGTTTGTGTGCACGCTACAGCCTTGCCCTTGCATATCAAGCCTCACACAGTACAGCATTATGTCTAGTTAATTAACTTCAGAGATCCAGGATATAGGGCAGGCAGACAAACAGGCAGAGAGGCAGACAGGCAGACCGACAGATGGGCAGGCCGAAAGGCAGGCAGGCAGACAGATAGCGTTGACTGTAGTAGCCTGATAGATCAGTATCACTGAAAGGCACCTGTCACTACAGTTTGAGTCCTGCCCTGCACCAGCCCCCAGACACAGGCCTCTTATCTGGAGCCACTGGGGCAAAGCCAGGCAGGCTGGGTTAGTGTGTAGTGAGTAGTGTGTAGTGAGTACTCACTGGGCCTGTCCAATGGCCCATACAGTACAGCAGTAGGCCAGAGGACACTAGTCATTCAGTACACAGAGTACCAGTGAATATAGACAGATCATATACAAAGGTCATACAGGCCAGTCATAGAGTCATACAGAAAGTCAAGCCCTAAGATCTATCTATACTGAACACAAATATAAATGCAACATGTTTACTAAATATAGATCATATAAGGAAATCAGTCTTAAAAAAATAAATAGGCCCTAATCTAAGGATTTCACATGACTGGGCATGTGAAATCCCATGGCACAGCCATAGGTGGGCCTGAGAGGCATAGGCCCACCCACTGGGGAGTCAGGCCCATCCACTGGGGAGCCAGGCCCACCCACTGGGGAGCCAGACCCACCCACTGGGGAGCCAGACCCACCCACTGGGGAGCCAGACCCACCCACTGGGGAGCCAGACCCACCCACTGGGGAGCCAGACCCACCCACTGGGAAGCCAGGCCCACCCACTGGGGAGCCAGGCCCACCCACTGGGGAGCCAGGCCCACCCACTGGGGAGCCAGGCCCACCCACTGGGGAGCCAGGCCCACCCACTGGGGAGCCAGACCCACCCACTGGGGAGCCAGACCCACCCACTGGGGAGCCAGACCCACCCACTGGGGAGCCAGACAATAGAGTTAGGGTTGTGCAATAGAGTTAGGGTTGTGGGAGCCACTGCAATAGAGTTAGAGTTGTGGGAGCCACTGCAATAGAGTTAGAGTTGTGGGAGCCACTGCAATAGAGTTAGGGTTGTGGGAGCCACTGCAATAGAGTTAGGGTTGTGGGAGCCACTGCAATAGAGTTAGGGTTGTGGGAGCCACTGCAATAGAGTTAGGGTTGTGGGAGCCACTGCAATAGAGTTAGGGTTGTGGGAGCCAATAGGGGGGAAAAGTCAACTATGACTGGAGTAAACCAGAGGAATCTAGCCATATCAAACTTCCCTCTCTAACAGGAGCATGATAGGAGCATGAAAGGAGCATGATAGGAGCATGACAGGAGCATGATAGGAGCATGACAGGTGCATGACAGGAGCATGATAGGTGGAGGACTATGATCAGGTGGAGGATGGCTTTATGAGTGTTATGAGGAATAGAGACATATCTAACAGTTTCCCCTTAGGACATTGAGGATACAAATGTAGTCAGGTTGGCATTAAGAGTGAGCGTGTCAGAGATGCCCATGTCTGTGTGTGTGGCTGGTTGATAGTGGTAATCACAAAACAAACACTTGACATGATGAATAGTATCACTATGAACACATACGTTACTCCCATAAATGTGTTTATGGATGGGCAGACTTGACCTCCCTAGGTCTGAATTAGGACCAGTGTTATCCCATGACCCACCATGTTAACCCGGTTTCTCCAGTCCCACGGACGAGCTATCAGAGTTATGACAGGTTATCTATTAGCTGGCTTGCCACAATGGAGGGATTTCAGGGAGAAATAATCCACAAGTGATTAAACAGGATTTTAAGATTTTAGACCGGAACAGCGATGGACCTGGCAACCCCAGTCGGTTCCGGAATCTCAGGGTATGGCTTCCATTGTTCTGTGGTTACGGTTCAATTCTGCTCAAGTTCTGCTCCATGGAGTCGGGCCGAGTGAAGTACAGTTTAATACATTGGCAGGCATTTAGAAAAAAGCCCACTCTGTGGTGTGATGAGGATTTATGTAAAATAAGTGCTTCTAATTAGCCTATACGATGATGTCATGAAGCCAAACATTCTAAACAGTTCAGCTTTGGGTTTGGCAGTGTTGGAGAGTTATGGTTCAAGAGATGTGAAAACATGAAACAGAATGGTCTGGAATGTTAAAAAGAGCTGTGAAAACATGAATCGGACTAGTCTAGAATGTTATAAACACTAGATAATATTGAGCTACTTCTTCCACCATTCTGAACGGGTTGTGGGCTTGTCGCTTAGGCTGTGGGGCAGCACGGACTCAGGGTCGTGATCATTGGGAAGAAAACGGACTGGAACATGTTAAAAAGAGCTGTGAAAACATGAACATGACCCCCTTTTTTTGTTTCCTGTTGAAAAACAAAAAAATGATCATAGTTGCGTGCACTAATGAACACAGCCCAGTTCTCCTGGTTGTTGTTGTTGTAGTGAGAGGAATACAGTTCTCATTGAAACATCCATTCACCGGCTTGTTAACGTTTCAGTGGTGGGGGTATAATATTACTGTTTTATTACATTCCACCACAAATCCCTAAACCCTGGGTCACACACGGGCTAGCCAGGGCCTGACACCAAGGACACCGCTATCCCAACCCAACAACTTCAACTAACACCAGGCTGGAGTTAACTACCGCTATTTACACAAGGAAACAACATAGTTCTCTAACACAGAAACAGTCCGCTGCCCAGGCTTGTATATCAGTAGGAACATATCCTGGTAGCTGCCTAGCTGGACAGGAATACTCAGCCTTGCTAAGACTCCCACTGAAGTGTGTGTGTGTGTGTGTATCTCTGTGGGTGTGTGTATGTAATAAGTCTGCCGCAAGTCTCCTTCTACTCTGTAGCCAGTTCATTAGAAGGGAATTAGCAGTGATGCGTCACGTTCCTGAGCAGGGGAAGAAAGACCAGGATTGTTGGCCTGGTGGAGGTGGAGAGGCCAGCTGTGGCAGCGTCTGAGCCCGGCTGACGAGGCCCTCAGATGGGCTGCCAAGCGACCCGTCTCCCCCTCTCCTCTCCATGCTCCACCAGGCCCTGTTGGCCCTGTCGTCTGGCTCCTCAGACAGCAACAGCACACGCAGGCTTTAATTAGACCGAGCACACGTTCCCATGTCAACAGGTTGGTGTGTGATGCGGCCCCTGTGCAGACACACACACCGATGCCGCACACACACACCGATGCCGCACACACACACCGATGCCGCACACACACATAGATGCCGCACACACACATTGATGCCGCACACACACATAGATGACGCACACGCACATAGATGACGCACACGCACAGACTCGCCAACCGATGGTCACACACACACTCGCTGACTGATATACACAACCACTGACGGCCACAGACAAAGGCATGGCAGCACACACACCACAACCTCAGACCCAGACGCCGACCCAGTGTTCTGTCCTGTTTCAACATGTTTCTCCCTCTTCTTCTTCTGATGTTTCCCTCAGGACCGGCTCCTCCTGGTAAACCTGTCATCACTACCCCCGTCCTCAGACTGACACCACTACACTACAAACCCCTCCCACTGACGTCTAGCGCCCAGAGAAGCTGTGTACACCACATATCAACTCATCACCACCAAGACAAACATGATTACAACATGATTGTTTATAGTATAATGACAACTCAAAGTGAAGCTGTATGACATCACAACACTCATCCTACCTCTGCCCGGCGGTGTGGCCGCATCAGATGACACAGGGTCTGTTTTAAATAACGTTGACAGATCAATTAAATAGCAACTCTGTATTTAACTACTAGACCCCAGAAAAGAAACTGGGGCCTCTGCCAGCCTGACTCAAAATGACACACAGACAGACAATACACAATAACACACACACAGAAGATATTGGGTAGCACACATAGGGACATAGGGTAGAAGACAGGGTAGAAGACATAGTGACATAGGGAAGAAGACATAGGGACAAAGGGTAGAAGACATAGGGACAAAGGGTAGAAGACAGGGTAGAAGACACAGTGACATAGGGTAGAAGACATAGGGACAAAGGGTAGAAGACATAGGGACAAAGGGTAGAAGACAGGGTAGAAGACACAGTGACATAGGGTAGAGGACATAGGGTAGAAGACACAGTAACATAGGGTAGAATACATAGGGACATAGGGTAAATGTCATAGGGACATAGGGTAGAAGACATAGGGCAAAAGTCAGGGACATAGGGTAGAAGACATAGGGTAGAAGTCATAGGGACATAGGGTAGAACACAAACGCATACATAGGAACACACTGGAGACTTATATTTACCTTTGAGAAAAAGAGACATTAAAAAAATAATATCTATTGAAACATACACAAACTTCTCCAGTTCTTAACCATTCTTCCCCGCTTGTATCACTTTTCATCCCCTCCCTTCTATCTCCCTGTCCTACCCTCACCAATCCATCCCTCTTCCCTCTCTCTCTCCTAGACACGCACACACACAGGGCAGACCTATAAATGTCTGGTTATCTGTCCCAGACTGCCTCGTAATAGTAAAGCCATGTCACTGGCCATAAACAAGCAGGGAGGATTATTCTCACCCCCTCAGCACTGAGCTGGCCTGCAGTAGGGTAGAGTGGACTGGGGAACACCAGGGCCTGCAGTAGGGTAGAGTGGACTGGAGAGCACCAGGGCCTGTAGTAGGGTAGAGTGGACTGGAGAGCACCAGGGCCTGCAGTAGGGTAGAGTGGACTGGGGAGCACCAGGGCCTGCAGTAGGGTAGAGTGGACTGGGGAGCACCAGGGCCTGCAGTAGGGTGGAGTGGACTGGGGAGCACTAGGGCCTGCAGTAGGGTAGAATGGACTGGGGAGCACCAGGGCCTGCAGTAGGGTAGAGTGGACTGGGGAACACCAGGGCCTGCAGTAGGGTAGAGTGGACTGGGGAGCACCAGGGCCTGCAGTAGGGTAGAGTGGACTGGGGAACACCAGGGCCTGCAGTAGGGTAGAGTGGACTGGGGAGCACCAGGGCCTGCAGTAGGGTAGAGTGGACTGGGGAACACCAGGGCCTGCAGTAGGGTAGAATGGACTGGGGAACACCAGGGCCTGCAGTAGGGTAGAATGGACTGGAGAGCACCAGGGCCTGCAGTAGGGTAGAGTGGACTGGGGAGCACCAGGGCCTGCAGTAGGGTAGAGTGGACTGGGGAGCACCAGGGCCTGCAGTAGGGTGGAGTGGACTGGGGAGCACTAGGGCCTGCAGTAGGGTAGAATGGACTGGGGAGCACCAGGGCCTGCAGTAGGGTAGAGTGGACTGGGGAACACCAGGGCCTGCAGTAGGGTAGAGTGGACTGGGGAGCACCAGGGCCTGCAGTAGGGTAGAGTGGACTGGGGAACACCAGGGCCTGCAGTAGGGTAGAGTGGACTGGGAGCACCAGGGCCTGCAGTAGGGTAGAGTGGACTGGGGAACACCAGGGCCTGCAGTAGGGTAGAATGGACTGGGGAACACCAGGGCCTGCAGTAGGGTAGAATGGACTGGGGAACACCAGGGCCTGCAGTAGGGTAGAGTGGACTGGGGAGCACCAGGGCCTGCAGTAGGGTAGAATGGACTGGGGAGCACCAGGGCCTGCAGTAGGGTAGAATGGACTGGGGAGCACCAGGGCCTGCAGTAGGGTAGAGTGGACTGGAGAGCACCAGGGCCTGTAGTAGGGTAGAATGGACTGGGGAGCACCAGGGCCTGCAGTAGGGTAGAGTGGACTGGGGAGCACCAGGGCCTGCAGTAGGGTAGAGTGGACTGGGGAACACCAGGGCCTGCAGTAGGGTAGAGTGGACTGGGGAGCACCAGGGCCTGCAGTAGGGTAGAGTGGACTGGGGAGCACCAGGGCCTGCAGTAGGGTAGAGTGGACTGGGGAACACTAGGGCCTGCAGTAGGGTAGAGTGGACTGGGGAGCACCAGGGCCTGCAGTAGGGTAGAGTGGACTGGGGAACACCAGGGCCTGCAGTAGGGAGTGGACTGGGGAGCACCAGGGCCTGCAGTAGGGTAGAGTGGACTGGGGAACACCAGGGCCTGCAGTAGGGTAGAGTGGACTGGGGAACACCAGGGCCTGCAGTAGGATGGACTGGAGAGCACCAGGGCCTGCAGTAGGGTAGAGTGGACTGGAGAGCACCAGGGCCTGCAGTAGGGTAGAGTGGACTGGGGAGCACCAGGGCCTGCAGTAGGGTAGAGTGGACTGGAGAGCACCAGGGTCTGCAGTAGGGTAGAGTGGACTGGGGAGCACCAGGGCCTGCAGTAGGGTAGAGTGGACTGGGGAACACCAGGGCCTGCAGTAGGGTAGGGTGGACTGGGGAACACCAGGGCCTGCAGTAGGGTAGAGTGGACTGGAGAGCACCAGGGCCTGCAGTAGGGTAGGGTGGTGTTAAAGG
The DNA here is from genome assembly GCF_036934945.1 of Oncorhynchus masou masou. Taxonomy (NCBI): domain Eukaryota; kingdom Metazoa; phylum Chordata; class Actinopteri; order Salmoniformes; family Salmonidae; genus Oncorhynchus; species Oncorhynchus masou. The sequence continues at coordinate 27,693,795 of NC_088225.1, read as the reverse complement.
ACCTGTCACCAGAGCCTGGGAACCACAGGACCAACAGACCAGAGAGGAGGAGAGACAAGAGAGGGATGGATGGACGGGAGGAGATGGTGGGGGTTGAGACCGGACCTGACAGATCACGGGAGGTCACAGAGAGCCGACCTATCGTCATGGCTACAAACACATACGCACACGGCTACACGCACACGCACACACACACACACACACACACACACACACACACACACACACACACACACACACACAGTTAGAGGTAGTAGAGGTAGTACCGGGGCTGGGGGTTAGAGGTAGTACTAGGGCTGGGGTTAGAGGTAGTACTGGGGCTGGGGTTAGAGGTAGTACTGGGGGTTAGAGGTAGTATTGGGGCTGGGCTTAGAGGTAGTACTGGGGCTGGGGTTAGAGGTAGTGCTGGGGCTGGGGTTAGAGGTAGTGCTGGGGCTGGGGTGAGAGGTAGTACTGGGGTTAGAGGTAGTACTGGGGTTAGAGGTAGTACTGGGGCTGGGGTTAGAGGTAGTACTGGGGTTAGAGGTAGTGCTGGGGCTGGGGTTAGATGTAGTACTGGGGCTGGGGTTAGAGGTAGTGCTGGGGCTGGGGTTAGAGGTAGTACTGGGGCTGGGGTTAGAGGTAGTACTGGGGCTGGGGTTAGAGGTAGTACTGGGGTTAGAGGTAGTACTGGGGCTGGGGGTTAGAGGTAGTACTGGGGCTGGGGTGAGAGGTAGTACTGGGGCTGGGGTTAGAGGTAGTGCTGGGGCTGGGGTTAGAGGTAGTACTGGGGCTGGGGTTAGAGGTAGTGCTGGGGGTTAGAGGAAGTACTGGGGTTAGAGGTAGTGCTGGGGCTGGGGTTAGAGGTAGTACTGGGGCTGGGGTTAGAGGTAGTACTGGGGCTGGGGTGATAGGTAGTACTGGGGCTGGGGTTAGAGGTAGTGCTGGGGTTAGAGGAAGTACTGGGGTTAGAGGTAGTGCTGGGGCTGGGGTTAGAGGTAGTACTGGGGCTGGGGTGAGAGGTAGTACTGGGGCTGGGGTTAGAGGTAGTACTGGGGCTGGGGTTAGAGGTAGTACTGGGGCTGGGGTTAGAGGTAGTACTGGGGCTGGGGTGAGAGGTAGTACTGGGGCTGGGGTTAGAGGTAGTGCTGGGGCTGGGGTTAGAGGTAGTACTGGGGCTGGGGTTAGAGGTAGTGCTGGGGCTGGGGTGAGAGGTAGTGCTGGGGTTAGAGGTAGTGCTGGGGCTGGGGTTAGAGGTAGTGCTGGAGCTGGGGTGAGAGGTAGTACTGGGGCTGGGGTTAGAGGTAGTGCTGGGGCTGGGGTTAGAGGTAGTGCTGGGGCTGGGGTTAGAGGTACTGGGGCTGGGGTTAGAGGTAGTACTGGGGCTGGGGTTAGAGGTAGTGCTGGGGCTGGGGTTAGAGGTAGTGCTGGGGCTGGGGTGAGAGGTAGTGCTGGGGCTGGGGTTAGAGGTAGTACTGGGGCTGGGGTTAGAGGTAGTACTGGGGCTGGGGTGAGAGGTAGTGCTGGGGCTGGGGTTAGAGGTAGTGCTGGGGCTGGGGTGAGAGGTAGTGCTGGGGCTGGGGTTAGAGGTAGTGCTGGGGCTGGGGTTAGAGGTAGTACTGGGGTTAGAGGTAGTACTGGGGCTGGGGTTAGAGGTAGTACTGGGGCTGGGGTTAGAGGTAGTACTGGGGCTGGGGTTAGAGGTAGTGCTGGGGCTGGGGTTAGAGGTAGTACTGGGGCTGGGGTTAGAGGTAGTACTGGGGGTTAGAGGTAGTGCTGGGGTTAGAGGTAGTGCTGGGGCTGGGGTTAGAGGTAGTACTGGGGCTGGGGTTAGAGGTAGTACTGGGGCTGGGGTTAGAGGTAGTACTGGGGCTGGGGTTAGAGGTAGTACTGGGGCTGGGGTGAGAGGTAGTACTGGGGTTAGAGGTAGTACTGGGGCTGGGGTTAGAGGTAGTGCTGGGGCTGGGGTTAGAGGTAGTGCTGGGGCTGGGGTTAGAGGTAGTGCAGGGGCTGGGGTTAGAGGTAGTACTGGGGCTGGGGTTAGAGGTAGTGCTGGGGCTGGGGTTAGAGGTAGTACTGGGGCTGGGGTTAAAGGTAGTGCTGGGGCTGGGGTTAGAGGTAGTACTGGGGTTAGAGGTAGTACTGGGGTTAGAGGTAGTACTGGGGGTTAGAGGTAGTGCTGGGGCTGGGGTGAGAGGTAGTATTGGGGCTGGGGGTTAGATGTAGTACTGGGGTTAGAGGTAGTGCTGGGGCTGGGGTGAGAGGAAGTACTGGGGTTAGAGGTAGTACTGGGGTTAGAGGAAGTACTGGGGGTAAGAGGTAGTATTGGGGCTGGGGTTAGAGGTAGTACTGGGGCTGGGGTTAGAGGTAGTACTGGGGCTGGGGTTAGAGGTAGTACTGGGGCTGGGGTTAGAGGTAGTACTGGGGCTGGGGTTAGAGGTAGTACTGGGGCTGGGGTTAGAGGTAGTGTTGGGGTTAGAGGTAGTGCTGGGGGTTAGAGGTAGTGTTGGGGTTAGAGGTAGTGCTGGGGGTTAGAGTTAGTACTGGGGCTGGGGTTAGAGGTAGTGCTGGGGCTGGGGTTAGAGGTAGTACTGGGGCTGGGGTTAGAGTTAGTGCTGGGGTTAGAGGTAGTACTGGGGTTAGAAGTAGTGTTGGGGTTAGAGGTAGTGTTGGGGTTAGAGGTAGTGCTGGGGGTTAGAGGTAGTACTGGGGCTGGGGTTAGAGGTAGTGCTGGGGGTTAGAGGTAGTACTGGGGCTGGGGTTAGAGGTAGTACTGGGGCTGGGGTTAGAGGTAGTACTGGGGTTAGAGGTAGTACTGGGGTTAGAGGTAGTACTGGGGTTAGAGGTAGTACTGGGGCTGGGGTTAGAGGTAGTACTGGGGGTTAGAGGTAGTACTGGGGCTGGGGTTAGAGGTAGTACTGGGGGTTAGAGGTAGTGTTGGGGTTAGAGGTAGTGCTGGGGGTTAGAGGTAGTGTTGGGGTTAGAGGTAGTGCTGGGGGTTAGAGGTAGTACTGGGGCTGGGGTTAGAGGTAGTACTGGGGTTAGAGGTAGTACTGGGGTTAGAGGTAGTACTGGGGCTGGGGTTAGAGGTAGTACTGGGGCTGGGGTTAGAGGTCGTACTGGGGCTGGGGTTAGAGGTAGTACTGGGGCTGGGGTGAGAGGTAGTACTGGGGCTGGGGGTTAGAGGTAGTACTGGGGTTAGAGGTAGTACTGGGGCTGGGGTTAGAGGTAGTACTGGGGCTAGAGGTAGTACTGGGGTTAGAGGTAGTACTGGGGCTGGGGTTAGAGGTAGTACTGGGGCTGGGGTTAGAGGTAGTACTGGGGCTGGGGTTAGAGGTCGTACTGGGGCTGGGGTTAGAGGTCGTACTGGGGCTGGGGTTAGAGGTAGTACTGGGGTTAGAGGTAGTACTGGGGTTAGAGGTAGTACTGGGGTTAGAGGTAGTACTGGGGCTGGGGTTAGAGGTAGTGCTGGGGTTAGAGGTAGTACTGGGGCTGGGGTTAGAGGTAGTACTGGGGCTGGGGTTAGAGGTAGTACTGGGGTTAGAGGTAGTACTGGGGCTGGGGTTAGAGGTAGTACTGGGGCTGGGGTGAGAGGTAGTACTGGAGCTGGGGTGAGAGGTAGTACTGGGGCTGGGGTTAGAGGTAGTACTGGGGCTGGGGTTAGAGGTAGTACTGGGGGTTAGAGGTAGTACTGGGGGTTAGAGGTAGTACTGGGGCTGGGGTTAGAGGTAGTGCTGGGGCTGGGATTAGAGGTAGTACTGGGGGTTAGAGGTAGTACTGGGGCTGGGGTTAGAGGTAGTACTGGGGCTGGGGTGAGAGGTAGTGCTGGGGCTGGGGTTAGAGGTAGTACTGGGGCTGGGGTTAGAGGTAGTACTGGGGCTGGGGTTAGAGGTAGTACTGGGGTTAGAGGTAGTACTGGGGCTGGGGTTAGAGGTAGTACTGGGGCTGGGGTTAGAGGTAGTGCTGGGGCTGGGGTTAGAGGTCGTACTGGGGTTAGAGGTCGTACTGGGGTTAGAGGTAGTGCTGGGGCTGGGATTAGAGGTAGTGCTGGGGCTGGGGTTAGAGGTCGTACTGGGGTTAGAGGTCGTACTGGGGTTAGAGATAGTACTGGGGGTTAGAGAGTACTGGGGCTGGGGTTAGTACTGGGGCTGGGGGGGTTAGAGGTAGTGCTGGGGTTAGAGGTAGTACTGGGGCTGGGGTTAGAGGTAGTACTGGGGCTGGGGGTTAGAGGTAGTACTGGGGGTTAGAGGTAGTACTGGGGCTGGGGTTAGAGGTAGTACTGGGGTTAGAGGTAGTACTGGGGCTGGGGTTAGAGGTAGTACTGGTGCTGGGGTTGGGGTTAGAGGTTAGTACTGGGGCTGGGGTTAGAGGTAGTACTGGGGTTAGAGGTAGTACTGGGGCTGGGGTTAGAGGTAGTACTGGGGCTGGGGTTAGAGGTAGTACTGGGGCTGGGGTTAGAGGTAGTACTGGGGCTGGGGGTTAGAGGTAGTACTGGGGCTGGGGTAGAGGTAGTACTGGGGCTGGGGTTAGAGGTAGTACTGGGGCTGGGGTTAGAGGTAGTACTGGGGCTGGGGTTAGAGGTAGTACTGGGGTTAGAGGTAGTACTGGGGCTGGGGTTAGAGGTAGTACTGGGGCTGGGGTTAGAGGTAGTACTGGGGCTGGGGTTAGAGGTAGTACTGGGGTTAGAGGTAGTACTGGGGCTGGGGTTAGAGGTAGTACTGGGGTTAGAGGTAGTACTGGGGCTGGGGTTAGAGGTAGTACTGGGGCTGGGGTTAGAGGTAGTACTGGGGTTAGAGGTAGTACTGGGGCTGGGGTTAGAGGTAGTACTGGGGCTGGGGTTAGAGGTAGTACTGGGGCTGGGGGTTAGAGGTAGTACTGGGGGTTAGAGGTAGTACTGGGGTTAGAGGTAGTACTGGGGCTGGGGTTAGAGGTAGTACTGGGGCTGGGGTTAGAGGTAGTACTGGGGTTAGAGGTAGTACTGGGGCTGGGGTTAGAGGTAGTACTGGGGTTAGAGGTAGTACTGGGGTTAGAGGTAGTACTGGGGCTGGGGTTAGAGGTAGTGCTGGGGTTAGAGGTAGTACTGGGGTTAGAGGTAGTACTGGGGTTAGAGGTAGTGCTGGGGCTGGGGTTAGAGGTAGTACTGGGGGTTAGAGGTAGAGTAGTACTGGGGCTGGGGTTAGAGGTAGTGCTGGGGCTGGGGTTAGAGGTAGTACTGGGGGGGTTAGAGGTAGTACTGGGGCTGGGGTTAGGGTAGTACTGAGGTTAGAGGTAGTGCTGGGGCTGGGGTTAGAGGTAGTACTGGGGCTGGGGTTAGAGGTAGTACTGGGGCTGGGGTTAGAGGTAGTATTGGGGCTGGGGTTAGAGGTAGTACTGGGGTGGGGAGGTAGCTGGGGCTGGGGTTAGAGGTAGTACTGGGGCTGGGGTTAGAGGTAGTACTGGGGCTGGGGTTAGAGGTAGTACTGGGGCTGGGGTTAGAGGTAGTGCTGGGGCTGGGGTTAGAGGTAGTACTGGGGCTGGGGTTAGAGGTAGTACTGGGGCTGGGGTTAGAGGTAGTACTGGGGCTGGGGTTAGAGGTAGTACTGGGGCTGGGGTTAGAGGTAGTACTGGGGCTGGGGTTAGAGGTAGTACTGGGGCTGGGGTTAGAGGTAGTACTGGGGCTGGGGTTAGAGGTAGTATTGGGGCTGGGGTTAGAGGTAGTAGAGGTAGTGCTGGGGCTGGGGTTAGAGGTAGTATTGGGGCTGGGGTTAGAGGTAGTACTGGGGCTGGGGTTAGAGGTAGCTGGGGCTGGGGTTAGAGGTAGTACTGGGGCTGGGGTTAGAGGTAGTACTGGGGCTGGGGTTAGAGGTAGTACTGGGGTTAGAGGTAGTACTGGGGCTGGGGTTAGAGGGTATTGGGGCTGGGGTTAGAGGTAGTGCTGGGGCTGGGGTTAGAGGTAGTACTGGGGCTGGGGTTAGAGAGGTAGTACTGGGGCTGGGGTTAGAGGTAGTACTGGGGTTAGAGGTAGTACTGGGGCTGGGGTTAGAGGTAGTGCTGGGGCTGGGGTTAGAGGTAGTACTGGGGCTGGGGTTAGAGGTAGTACTGGGGCTGGGGTTAGAGGTAGTACTGGGGTTAGAGGTAGTACTGGGGCTGGGGTTAGAGGTAGTATTGGGGCTGGGGTTAGAGGTAGTACTGGGGCTGGGGTTAGAGGTAGTACTGGGGCTGGGGTTAGAGGTAGTATTGGGGCTGGGGTTAGAGGTAGTGCTGGGGCTGGGGTTAGAGGTAGTACTGGGGCTGGGGTTAGAGGTAGTACTGGGGTTAGAGGTAGTGCTGGGGCTGGGGTTAGAGGTAGTACTGGGGCTGGGGTTAGAGGTAGTGCTGGGGCTGGGGTTAGAGGTAGTACTGGGGCTGGGGTTAGAGGTAGTACTGGGGCTGGGGTTAGAGGTAGTACTGGGGCTGGGGTTAGAGGTAGTACTGGGGCTGGGGTTAGGAGGTAGTACTGGGGCTGGGGTTAGAGGTAGTGCTGGGGTTAGAGGTAGTACTGGGGCTGGGGTTAGAGGTAGTACTGGGGTTAGAGGTAGTACTGGGGCTGGGGTTAGAGGTAGTACTGGGACTGGGGTTAGAGGTAGTACTGGGGTTAGAGGTAGTACTGGGGTTAGAGGTAGTACTGGGGTTAGAGTGCTGGGGGTAGTACTGGGGCTGGGGTTAGGAGTGCTGGGGGTAGTGCTGGGGTTAGAGGTAGTAGTACTGGGGTTAGAGGTAGTACTGGGGTTAGAGGTAGTACTGGGGCTGGGGTTAGAGTACTGGGGTAGTGCTGGGGCTGGGGTTAGAGGTAGTACTGGGGTTAGAGGTAGTACTGGGGCTGGGGTTAGAGGTAGTACTGGGGTTAGAGGTAGTACTGGGGGATATAGTACTGGGGTTAGAGGTAGTACTGGGGTTAGAGGTAGTACTGGGGCTGGGGTTAGAGGTAGTGCTGGGGCTGGGGTTAGAGGTAGTACTGGGGTTAGAGGTAGTACTGGGGCTAGGGTAGTACTGGGGCTGGGGTTAGAGGTAGTACTGGGGCTGGGGTTAGAGGTAGTACTGGGGTTAGAGGTAGTACCTGGGGGTTAGAGGTAGTACTGGGGTTAGAGGTAGTACTGGGGCTGGGGTTAGAGGTAGTACTGGGGTTAGAGGTAGTACTGGGGTTAGAGGTAGTACTGGGGCTGGGGTTAGAGGTAGTACTGGGGTTAGAGGTAGTACTGGGGCTGGGGTTAGAGGTAGTACTGGGGTTAGAGGTAGTACTGGGGTTAGAGGTAGTACTGGGGTTAGAGGTAGTACTGGGGTTAGAGGTAGTACTGGGGTTAGAGGTAGTACTGGGGCTGGGGTTAGAGGTAGTGCTGGGGCTGGGGTTAGAGGTAGTACTGGGGCTGGGGTTGGGGCTGGGGTTAGTACTGGGGCTGGGGTTAGATGTAGTACTGGGGCTGGGGTTAGAGGTCGTACTGGGGTTAGAGGTAGTACTGGGGCTGGGGTGAGAGGTAGTACTGGGGTTAGAGGTAGTACTGGGGCTGGGGTTAGAGGTAGTACTGGGGCTGGGGTGAGAGGTAGTACTGGGGCTGGGGTGGGGTTAGAGGTAGTACTGGGGCTGGGGTTAGAGGTAGTACTGGGGCTGGGGTTAGAGGTAGTACTGGGGCTGGGGTTAGAGGTAGTACTGGGGCTGGGGTGAGAGGTAGTGCTGGGGCTGGGGTTAGAGGTAGTACTGGGGCTGGGGTTAGAGGTAGTACTGGGGTTAGAGGTAGTACTGGGGCTGGGGTTAGAGGTAGTACTGGGGCTGGGGTTAGAGGTAGTACTGGGGCTGGGGTTAGAGGTAGTGCTGGGGCTGGGGTTAGAGGAAGTACTGGGGTTAGAGGTAGTGCTGGGGCTGGGGTTAGAGGTCGTACTGGGGTTAGAGGTAGTGCTGGGGCTGGGGGTTAGAGGTAGTACTGGGTGTTAGAGGTAGTACTGGGGTTAGAGGTAGTACTGGGGCTGGGGTTAGAGGTAGTACTGGGGCTGGGGTTAGAGGTAGTACTGGGGTTAGAGGTAGTACTGGGGTGAGAGG
>NC_088225.1:27673266-27678266 GCF_036934945.1 Oncorhynchus masou masou | reverse complement strand
GAACTGCAAAGATATTTTCTGTGCGTGCCCTAGAACGTGAGCTACAGGCAAAACCAAGATGAAACGGCATCCAGGAAATGAGCAGGATTTTTGAGGCTCCGTTTTCCATTGTCTCCTTATATGGCTGTGAATGCGAGAGGAATGAGTCTGCCCATTCTGTCGTTTCCCCAAGGTGTCTGCAGCATTGTGACGTATTTGTAGGCATATCATTGGAAGATTGACCATAAGAGACCACATTTACCAGGTGTCCGCCCGGTGTCCTGCGCCGAAATTGGTGTGCAAACCTCAGCTGCAAGTATTTTTCCATGGAATTCAGAGAAGAAAGCAGGCTTCCACGAACGATATATCAATGAAGAGATATGTGAAAAAACACCTTGAGGATTGATTCCAAACAACGTTTGCCATGTTTCGGGTCGATATTATGGAGTTAATTCGGAAAAAGTTTGACGTTGTTGGTGACTGAATTTTCGGTTCGTTTCGGTAGCCAAATGTGATGTACAAACGGAGCGATTTCTCCTACACAAAGATGCTTTCAGGAAAAACTGAACATTTGCTATGTAACTGAGAGTCTCCTCATTGAAAACATCCGGCTCTTCAAAGGTAAATGATTTTATTTATTTGGTTATCTGGTTTTTGTGAAAATGTTGCGTGCTAAATGCTACTCAAAATGCTAAGCTAGCTTAGCATACTCTTACACAAATTAGTGAATAGCGATGGTTCAAAAGCATATTTTGAAAATCTGAGATGACAGTGTTTGTTAAGAAAAGGCTAAGCTTTAGAGCAGGCGCATTATTTTCATTTTATTTGCGATTTTCAGAAATCGTTAACGTTACATTATGCTAATGAGCTTGAGGCTATAACTGTATACAGTTTTTTTTCATAGCCAAACGTGAACAAAACGGAGCGATTTGTTCTACACAAATAATATTTTTTTGAAAAACTGAACATTTGCTATCTAACTGAGAGTCTCCTCACTGAAAACATCTGAAGTTCTTCAAAGGTAAATGATTTTATTTGAATTATTTTCTTGTTTTTGTGAAAATGTTGCTGGCTGAATTCTAGGCTTATAGCTATGTTAGCAATCAATACTCTTACACAAATGCTTGTTTAGCTATGGTTGAAAAGCATATTTTGAAAATCTGAGATGACAGTGTTGTTAACAAAAGTCTAAGCTTGAGAGCAAATATATTTATTTCATTTCATTTGCGATTTTCATGAATAGTTAACGTTGCGTTATGCTAATGAGCTTGAGGCTATAAATAGAATCCCGGATCCGGGATTGCGCGACGCAACAGGTTAACGTGGATATGGACTTTGCCACATCAGCATGCTTTTCTGGCCCAGTTGATGCCACGCAGGACTCCGGGCCAAAAGGTTGCAGGTTCACTGATGACCATGGACGAGCTCTCTCTCCCTGCCTGTTTCACGAGGCCGACATTACGATCAAAGCCGGCCTCAGATCAGCTGGGGGGAATCAGATTTTCTACTTTTTGATGACGTATTTATAATTCTATCAAGTATATGCAACACATTTTCCACCAACAGGTTTCTGAGCCAATGCACCACACAACCAATAAACAAAACATACCAACTTCAGCCACTTCAATATCATGGTTTGCGTTTTCAACACCACAATAAATCGACTATGTCAATCTGAACAACAGAAAATACATCCCTCCCTACCTTGTAAGCCTACTCAATATCGAAGGCTTGGCTCGACAATCTTTTAATGTCATTAAACTTTTTGTGTTTTGTAACAGATTTCCATTCATCAAATGGCCGCTTCACAGCTTGGATTGATTGATTTTATTTGTCAAAAAAATACATATAGCGCCTTCAGAAAGCATTCATACTAGAGGTCGACTGATTAATCGGATTGGCTGATTAATTTGGGACGATTTCAAGTTTTCAGAACAATCGGAAATCGGTATTTTTGGATGCAGATTTTTTTTTAAATTTTAATTAAAAAAATTTTTTTAACACCTTTATTTAACTCGGCAAGTCAGTTAACAACACATTCTTATTTTCAATGACGGCCTAGGAACTGTGAGTTAACTGCCTGGTTCAGGGGCAGAACGACAGATTTTTACCTTGTCAGCTCGGGGATTCCATCTTGCAACCTTACGCTCTAACCTGATGACATTGCACTCCACGACCCTGCCTTTTACACGAATGCAGTAAGAAGCCAAGGTAAGTTGCTAGCTAGCATTAAACTTAATCAATCATAGTCACTAGTTATAACTACACATGGTTGATGATATTACTGGTTTATCTATCTTGCATATAATAGATGCGGTGCGCATTCGCCAAAAAGGACTGTCGTTGCTCCAACGTGTACCTAACCATAAACATCAATGCCTTTCTTAAAATCAATACACAGAAGTATATATTTTTAAACCTGCATATTTAGCTAAAAGAAATCCAGGTTAGCAGGCAATATTAACCAGGTGAAATTGTGTCACTTCTCTTGCGTTCATTGCACGCAGAGTCAGTGTATATGCAACAGTTTGGGTCGCCTGGATCATTGCGAACTAATTTGCCAGAATTTTATGTAATTATGACATAACATTGAAGTTTGTTCAATGTAACAGGAATATTTAGACTGATGGATGCCACCCGTTAGATAAAATACGGAACGGTTCCGTATTTCACTGAAAGAATAAACGTCTTGTTTTCAAGATGATAGTTTCCGAATTTGACCGTATTAATGACCTAACGCTCGTATTTCTGTGTGTTATTATATTATAATTAAGTCTATGATTTGATAGAGCAGTCTGACTGAGCGATGGTAGGCACCAGCAGGCTCATAAGCATTCATTCAAACAGCACTTTCGTGCGTTTTGCCAGGAGCTCTGCTGTTTATGACTTCAAGCCTATCAACTCCCGAGATTAGGCTGGTGTAACGATGTGATGTGAAATGGCTAGCTAGTTAGCGGGGTGCGCGCTAATTGCGTTTCAAACGTCACTCGCTCTGAGACTTGGGGTAGTTATTCCCCTTGCTCTGCATGGGTAACTACCGCCCCGTAGCACTCACTTCCGTCATCATGAAGTGCTTTGAGAGACTAGTCAAGGACCATATCACCTCCACCCTACCTGACACCCTAGACCCACTCCAATTTGCTTACCGCCCTAATAGGTCCACAGACGATGCAATCTCAACCACACTGCACACTGCCCTAACCCATCTGGACAAGAGGAATACCTATGTGAGAATGCTGTTCATCGACTACAGCTCGGCATTCAACACCATAGTACCCTCCAAGCTCGTCATCAAGCTCGAGACCCTGGGTCTCGACCCGCCCTGTGCAACTGGGTACTGGACTTCCTGACGGGCCGCCCCCAGGTGGTGAGGGTAGGTAACAACATCTCCTCCCCGCTGATCCTCAACACCGGGGCCCCACAAGGGTGCGTTCTGAGCCCTCTCCTGTACTCCCTGTTCACCCACGACTGCGTGGCCACGCACGCCTCCAACTCAATCATCAAGTTTGCGGACGACACAACAGTGGTAGGCTTGATTACCAACAACGACGAGACGGCCTACAGGGAGGAGGTGAGGGCCCTCGGAGTGTGGTGTCAGGAAAATAACCTCACACTCAACGTCAACAAAACTAAGGAGATGATTGTGGACTTCAGGAAACAGCAGAGGGAACACCCCCTATCCACATCGATGGAACAGTAGTGGAGAGAGTAGCAAGTTTTAAGTTCCTCGGCATACACATCACAGACAAACTGAATTGGTCCACTCACACAGACAGCATCGTGAAGAAGGCGCAGCAGCGCCTCTTCAACCTCAGGAGGCTGAAGAAATTCGGCTTGTCACCAAAAGCACTCACAAACTTCTACAGATGCACAATCGAGAGCATCCTGGCGGGCTGTATCACCGCCTGGTATGGCAACTACTCCGCCCTCAACCGTAAGGCTCTCCAGAGGGTAGCGAGGTCTGCACAACGCATCACCGGGGGCAAACTACCTGCCCTCCAGGACACCTACACCACCCGATGTTACAGGAAGGCCATAAAGATCATCAAGGACATCAACCACCCGAGCCACTGCCTGTTCACCCCGCTATCATCCAGAAGGCGAGATCAGTACAGGTGCATCAAAGCTGGGACCGAGAGACTGAAAAACAGCTTCTATCTCAAGGCCATCAGACTGTTAAACAGCCACCACTAACATTGAGTGGCTGCTACCAACACACTGACACTGACTCAACTCCAGCCACTTTAATAATGGGAATTGATGGGAAATGATGTAAATATATCACTAGCCACTTTAAACAATGCTACCTTATATAATGTTACTTACCCTACATTATTCATCTCATATGCATACGTATATACTGTACTCTATATCATCGACTGCATCCTTATGTAATACATGTATCACTAGCCACTTTAACTATGCCACTTTGTTTACATACTCATCTCATATGTATATACTGTACTCGATACCATCTACTGTATCTTGCCTATGCTGCTCTGTACCATCACTCATTCATATATCCTTATGTACATATTCTTTATCCCCTTACACTGTGTATAAGACAGTAGTTTAGGAATTGTTAGTTAGATTACTTGTTGGTTATTACTGCATTGTCGGAACTAGAAGCACAAGCATTTCGCTACACTCGCATTAACATCTGCTAACCATGTGTATGTGACAAATACAATTTGATTTGATTTAACGCTGCTTCGAGGGTGGCTGTTGTCGTTGTGTTCCTGGTTCGAGCCCAGGTAGGGGCGAGGAGAGGGACGGAAGCTATACTGTTACACTGGCAATAATAAAGTGCCTGTAAGAACATCCAATAGTCAAAGGTATAAGAAATACAAATGGTATAGAGGGAAATAGTCCTATAATAACTACAACCTAAAACTTCTTACCTGGGAATATTAAAGACTCATGTTAAAAGGAACCACCAGCTTTCATATGTTCTCATGTTCTGAGCAAGGAAGTTAAACGTTAGCTTTCTTACATGGCAAATATTGCACTTCTACTTTCTT
>NC_088225.1:27595583-27672766 GCF_036934945.1 Oncorhynchus masou masou | reverse complement strand
CAGGTAGGAGAGAGGAGAGGGACGAAAGCTATACTGTTACACTGGCAATACAAATGGTATAGAGAGAAATAGTCCTAAAATTCCTATAATAACTAGAACCTAAAACTTCTTACCTGGGAATATTGAAGACTCATGTTAAAAGGAACCACCAGCTTTCATATGTTCTCATGTTCTGAGCAAGGAACTTAAACTTAATTGGCACATATTGCACTTTTACTTTCTTCTCCAACACTTTGTTTTTGAATTATTTAATTAAACCAAATTGAACTTGTTTCATTATTTATTTGAGGCTAAATTGATTTTATTGATGTATTATATTAAGTTCAAATAAGTGTTCATTCAGTATTGTTGTAACTGTCATTATTACAAATACATTTTTTGAATCGTCCGATTAAATCGGTATCGGCTTTTTTTGTCCTCCAATAATCGGTATTGGCGTTGAAAAATCATAATCGGTCAACCTCTAATTCATACCCTTGACTTATTCCACGTGTTGTGGTGTCACACCCCTTTGCTATGACATTCCAAGTTGAGCTCAGGTGCATCCAATTTCCTTTGATCATCCTTCAGATGTCACTGCAACTTGATTGGAGTCCACCTGCGGTCAAATCAATGATTTAGATAAAAACACACCTGTGTTTATAAGGTCCCACAGCTGACAGCGTATGTCAGAGCAGAGTCGCAGTTCAACAGCTCAGACACAAGACGTATGTGGCAAGGACTCCAGACAATCACGGATTACAAAGGGAAAACCAGCCACGTCACGGATACCGACGTCTTGCTAAACCCCTTCTTCGCCTGCTTTGAGGATAACCCAGTGCCACCGACTTGGGCCGCTCCCGAGGACTGTGGGCTCTCGTTATCCGTGGCCAATGTGAGTAAGACGGCCATCCCGAGCCGCATCCTCAGAGCATGCGCAGACCAACTAGCTGGAGTGTTTGTGGACATATTCAATTTCTCCCCATCTCAGTCTGCTGTCTCCACATGCTTCAAGATGTCCACCATTGTTCCTGTTCCCAAGAAAGCTAAGTTAACTGAACTAAATGACTACCGCCCTGTAGCACTCACTTCCGTCATCATGAAGTGCTTTGAGAGGCTAGTCAAGGATCATATCACCTCCACCATACCTGACACCCTAGACCCACTTCAATTTGTTTACTACCCCAATATATCCAGAGACGACGCAATCGCACTGCACACTGCCTGATCCCACCTGGACAAGAGAAATACCTATGTAAGAATGCTGTTCATTGACTACAGCTCAGCATTCAGCACCATAGTACCCTCCAAACTCATCATTAAGCTCGGGGCACTGGGTATGAACCCCGCCCTGTGCAACTGGGTCCTGGACTTCCTGACGTGCAGCCCCCAGGTAGTGAAGGAAGGCAACAACACCTTCACTACGCTGATCCTCAATAAAATATCCTCAATATACTGTATATCAGCCCCCTCCTGTACTCCCTGTTCACCTATGATTGTGTGGCCAGGCACATTTCCAACTCAATCATCAAGTTTGCAGTCGACACAACAGAAGTAGGCCTGATTACCAACAACAATGAGACAGCCTACAGGCAGGAGGTGAGGGCCCTGGTGGAGTGGTGCGAGGAAAATAACCTCTCCCTCAACGTCAACAAAACGAAGGAGCTGATGGTGGACTTCAGGAAACAGCAGAGGGAGCAGACCCATATCCACATCAACGGGCCGCGGTGGAGGAGGTGAAAAGCTTCAAGTTCATCTGCGTACTTATCACTGTCAATCTGAAATGTTCCACCCACACAGACAATGTGGTGAAGAAGGCGCCACAGAGCCTCTTCAACCTCAGGAGGCTGAAGAAATGTTACTTGGCCCCTAAGACCCTCGCAAACTTTTACAGATGCACCATTGAGAGCATCCTGTCAGGCTGTATCACCGCCTGGTACGGCAACTGCACCGCCCGCAACCACAAGTCTCTCCAGAGGGTGGTGCGGTCTGCCCAAAGCGTTACCGGGGGCACACTACCTGCCCTCCAGGACACCTACAGCATCCGATGTCACAGGCCAAAAAGATCATCAAGGACAACAACCACCGGAAGCACGGCCTGTTCATCCTGCTGCCATCCAGAAGGTGTGGTCAGTACAGGTGCATTAAAGCTGGCACTGAGAAACTGACAAACAGATTTTACCTTAAGGCCATCAAACTGTTAAATATCCATTACTAGCAGGCCTTCACCCAGTACCCTGCCCTGAACTTAGTCACTGTCATTAGCCGGCTGCCACCCAGTTACTCAAATCCTTCACCTTAGCGGCTGCTGCCCTATGTACATAGACATTGAATCACTGGTCACTTCAATAATGTTTAAATAATGTTTTACTCATTTCATATGTATATACTATATTCTAGTCAATTCCATTCTATTCAGCTATTGCTGTATATATACACAATTATATCTAACGTATTCTACAGATATACTATATATTCTATCCACATACTGTCCACAATGTCAATACATCCTATCACGTGTGTGTTTAGTATATCTGTGGATAGAATATTTAGTATATCTGTAGAATATGTTGGATGTAACAGTATGGAGACCCTTGACTTTTTCCACAATTTGTTACATTAGAGCTTTCTTCTAAAATGTACTTAAATGTTTTTTCCCTTCATCAATCTACCCCAATAATGACAAAGCAAAAACAGATTAACTATTTTTTTTATAGCTAATTTAGAAACATTTTTAAACTGAAATATTACATTTACATAAGTATTCAGACCCTTTACTCAGTACTTTGTTGAAGCACCTCTGGCAGTGATTACAGCATCGTACACCGGTTTCTCCCATTCGTCTCCGCAGATCCTCTCAAGCTCTGTCAGGTGGGATGGGAATCGTTGCTGCACAGATATTTTCAGATCTCTTCAGAGATGTTCAATCAGGTTCAAGTCCAGTCTCTGGCAGGGCCACTCAAGGACATTCAGAGACTTGTCCCAAAGCCACTCATGCTTAGTTTTGGCTGTAAGCTTAGGGTCGTTGTCCTGTTGGAAGGTGCATCTTCGCCCTAGTCTGAAGTAATGAGAGCTCTGGAGCAGGTTTTCATCAAGGATCTATCTATCTATACTTTGCTCCGTTCATAGTTACCTCGATCCTGACTCGTCTCCCAGTCCCTGAAAAACATCCCCACAGCATGATGCTGCCACCATTATGCTTCGCTGTAGGGATGGTGATAGGTTTCCTCCAGATGTGACGCTTGGCATTCAGGCCAAAGAGTTCAATCTTGGTTTCATCAGACCAGAGAATCTTGTTTCTCATGGTCTGAGAGTCCTTTAACTCCAAGCAGTCTGTGGTGCCTTTTACTGAGGAGTGGCTTCCATCTAGCCACTCTACCATAAAGGCCTGATTGGTGGAGCGCTGCAGAGATGGTTTTCCTTCTTGAATGTTCTCCCATCTCCACAGAGGAACTCCAGAGTGACCATAGGGTTCTTGGTCACCTCCCTGAACAAGGTCCTTCTCCCCCAATTGCTCAGTTTGGCCAGGCAGCCAGCTCTTGGAATGGTCTTGGTGGTTCCAAACTTCTTCCATTTAAGAATGATGGAGGCCACTGTGTTCTTTGGGCCCGTCAAAGCTGCTGAAATGTTTTGGGACCTTATATAGAGAGGTGTGCCTTTCCAAATCATGTCCAATCAATTGAATTTACCACTGGGAACTGCTGATGTTGAGATTGGTGTTTTGCGAATACTATTTAATAAAGCTGCCAGTTGAGAGTACTATTTAATGAAGCTGCCAGTTGAGGACTTGTGAGGTGTCTGTTTCTCAAACTAGACACTAATGTACCTGTCCTCTTGCTCAATTGTGCACTGGGGCCTCCGACTCCTTCTATTCTGGTTAGAGCCCGTTTGCACTGTTCTGTGAAGGCAGTAGTACACAGCATTCTACGAGATCTTCAGTTTCTTGGCAATTTCTCGCATGGAATAGCCTTCATTTCTCAGCACAACAATAGACTGACGAGTTTCAGAAGAAGGGCTTTGTTTCTGGCCATTTTGAGCCTGTAATCAAACCCACAAATGCATGATGGTTGCTTATAATGGGCCTCTGTACGCCAATGTAGATATTCCATAAAAAAATCAGCCGTTTCCAGCTACAATAGTCATTTACAACATTAACAATGTCTAAACTGTATTTACGATCAATTTTATGTTATTTTAATGGACAAAAAATTTGCTTTTCTTTAAAAAACAAGGCCATTTCTAAGTGACCCCAAACTTTTGAACGGTAGTGTGTGTATACAGTTGAAATCGGTAAGTTTATATACACCTTAGTCAAATACATTTAAACTCAGTTTTTCACAATTCCGACATTTAATCCTAGTAAAAATTCCCTGTCTTAGGTCAGTTTGGTCAGTTTGGATCACCACTTTATTTTAAGAATGTGAATTGTCTTTCAGCTTTTATTTCTTTCATCATATTCCCAGTGGGTCATTAGTTTACATACACTCAATTAGTATTTGGTAGCATTGCCTTTAAATTGTTTAAATTTGTGTCAACCGTTTCGGGTAGCCTTCCACAAGCTTCCCACAATAAGTTGGGTGAATTCTGGCCAATTCCTCCTGACAGAGCTGGTGTAACTGAGTCAGGTTTGTAGGCTTCCTTGCTCGCACACGCCTTTTCAGTTCTGCCCACAAATCTTCTATAGGATTGTCAGGGCTATGTGATGGCCACTCCACTACCTTGACTTTGTTGTCCTTAAGCCATTTTGCCACAACTTTGGAAGTATGCTTGGGGTCATTGTCCATTTGGAAGACCCATTTGCGACCAAGCTTTAACTTCCTGACTGATGTCTTGAGATGTTGCTTCAATATATCCACATCATTTTCCTCTCTCATGTTGCCATCTATTTTGTGAAGTGCACCAGTCCCTCCTGCAGCAAAGCACCCCCACAACATGATGCTGCCACCACCGTGCTTCACGGTTGGGATGGTGTTCTTCGGCTAGCAAGCCTTTTTATTCCAAACATAATGGTTATTATGGCCAAACAGCTCTATTTTAGTTTCATCAGACCAGAGGACATTTCTCCAAAAAGTACGATATTGTTTCCCATGTGCAGTTGCAAACTGGCTTTTTTATTGCGGTTTTGGAGCAGTGGCTTCTTCCTTGCGGAGCGGCCTTTCAGGTTATGTCGATATAGGACTCGTTTTACTGTGGATACAGATACTTTTGTACCCGTTTCCTCGGGCATCTTCACAAGGTCCTTTGCTGTTGTTCTGGGATTGATTTGCACTTTTACGCACCAAAGTACGTTAATCTCTAGGAGACAGAACGCTTCTCCTTCCTGAGCGGTATGGCAGCTGCGTGGTCCCATGGTGTTTATACTTGCATACTATTGTTTGTGCAGATGAACATGGTACCTTCAGGCATTTGGAAATTGCTCCCAAGGATGAACCAGACTTGTGGAGGTCTACAATTGTTTTTCTGTGGTCTTGGCTGATTTATTTTGATTTTCCAATGATGTCAAGCAAAGAGGCACTGAGTTTGAAGGGAGGCCTTGAAATACATCCACAGGTACACCTCCAATTGACTCAAATTATGTCAATTCGCTTTAAAGGCACAGTCAACTTAGCGCATGTAAACTGCTGACCCACTGGAGTTGTGATACAGTGAAATAATAGACTTGAAGATTTCTGTTCACCACCACTCCCCATCCATCTTAACAGAGCTTGAGCAAATCTGCAAGGAAGAATGGGAGAAAAGCCCCAAATCCAGATGTGCAAAGCTGATACAGACACAGTGCCAAAGGTGCTTCTACAAAGTATTGACTCAGGGGGGTGAATAGTTATGTAAATTAGATATTTTTGTATTTCATTTTCATTTCATGTGCAAATGTCCAAAACCAGTGATTTTTGTTGTGGTTTTAATCCATGTTGAATTCAGGTAACACAACATGTGGAATAGGTCAGGAGGTATGAATATTTTCTAACGTGACCGGGATTGACCAATAAGGTCAGGGACGTATTTCCATTGTGGTCCTACTGTGTATGTCAATACATATACAATTACAGAGACACATTACAGAGATACACACAAAAACATGGTTATACTGTTCACACATTAGCCAGCTTTTGACATTCTTTTAAAAGTGGTTATGGATGGTATGGCTTTGAGTTACTGTGGTAGTTTGTTCCACTCAACAGCGCCGGTATATAGACATTTGTTCTTACCAGATAGACTGTTATATTTAAAACAGTGAATGTTAGTCTCAGGCTATGGTCTTACACTCGGACAGCTTTAATAAATGAAAAACAGTTGGATAGGTTTCCTCTGGGCTGAGTCCATGATAATTCTCTGGACCAGAACTCGTTTTTCCACTGATAAGTAGCCGAGATGCTTTACAGGCCCGACCTCCAGATGAGTATGAGGTTCAATACAATTCTTACAAGCTTGTTTGGCTGGAGGCTTATTGTTGACATGTTTGGGGCTGCTGGTGAACCATGAAGTCAGGCATAATCAAAGTGACACTGGACTAGTGCCACAGTGTTTCTGGTGTCTATAACTAGGTTTCCATCCAACTGGTGAAAGATTTTCATGTGAATATTTTTAAAATCTGCATTAAAGCAATATGTGCATTTTCCCATCAGAGTTGCGTTTCCATCAAATTAACTTGTTGCAGATTAAAGTCTGTAAATACGTAATGCACATAAAAATACCTTGAGGTTAAATCCCCATGAACTCAATAAAGAAGGCAAGTTAAATGGGTTTCCATGGCGTTTTCAACTCGGCCTACTGTTGTTTTTGAGTAGATCTAGTGAATGTGCCCACTCTGGTGTTGACGTGTACTCTAGCCAACAGCTCACAGACACAGTGCAGGTACAGCCTACTACATGATGACATTATTATGGACAAAAGTGCAACATCTATTTTATTTGTCAAACGGCAGCCAATCATCAATCATGGCGGCAGTGTAGCCTAGTGGTTAGAGCATTGGACTAGTAACCGAAAGGTTGCAAGTTCAAATCCCCGAGCTGACAAGGTACAAAATCTGTCGTTCTGCCCCTGTACAGGCAGTTAACCCACTGTTCCTAGGCAGTCATTGAAAATAAGAATTTGTTCTTAACTGACTTGCCTAGTAAAATAATTAATTTTAAAAAGTCACCAGAATAAGACCCTCAATATGTATTGACAGGAGCATCAAACTATCCACCTCCCTCTATCAGTATGAATGGTGGATAGAAGACAGGATACACTGTGGTATAGTAAACGTTAGCACATGGGAAAAGCCTAATGCATGAGGGGAGAAGGACATAGGATGGACTAGATAGAGTATAGTAAAACCTGCAGAGTAAACCAGGAAATACACACTACCCTCCGCTGTGCCCAATAAAACAAACACAACGCTCCCCAAAGCAAAAACATATCTCAGAGAGGATGCCAAACATCATGCAGCGCAAAGTGAACATACTCTCTGTGTATGAGTGTGTGTATATCTTAAACATGTCTGAGGTACTGAGATCCATCTGACACCAATTACCCCTCTTATTAAACCACAGGCATTCTGCTTAATACCTGACATACCATACCACACACACACATACAGAGGGAGAGAGAGGGAGAGAGACAGGGGGAGAGAGAAACAGAGGTGGAGAGAGTCAGAGGTAGAGAGAGAAACAGAGGTAGAGAGAAACAGAGGGAGCGAGACAGAGGGAGCAAGAGACACAGAGAGGAAAGAGCAACATGAGACCTATCTTTCACCTCGGTCAATAATTCATGCTGTGCATGTATGCTCCTTGTGCATCATGGGAAATGTCCACTTCTGGCTGACCTTGAGTGACCCCTAGTGGCCCCCACCCCCCTCTTCCCTCTGTTTTTATCGGTGCCAGAGTGATAAAGAAAATCCCTCCGTTACAGACAGAGAGGAGAGATAGCCAGCTCTCACTGCTGCTCGGACTGTGTGCTTCCGTAACTAATGCCTAGGCTTCAGCTCAGTGGGTCTCAGGCAGAGACATGCAAATCACCTCAGATACACTACGGCTGGGCTTCTGACGGGGTCCTCTTCTATTATATAGTGACTCTAAAAAACTACGGTCTTTGGCTCTTTGAAAAGTGCTCTATAAATCCCACATTATTATTATTAAACCATTCTGATTGAAAACATCACTTTGACATACATCTATTGCTGAGCAGACGTGGGCTCCCGAGTGGCGCAGCGGTCTAAGGCACTGCATCTTAGTGCAAGAGTCCCTGGTTCAAATCCAGGCAGTATCACATCTGGGTTTGGCTCAGCGTTGTCCGGGTTTGGAGTATTTGTCATTGTAAATAAGAATTTGTTCTTAACTGACTTGCCAGGTTAAATAAAATTAAAAATTAAAAAATGACATCACTGAAATCATTCTGAATGACTTGAGTTCTCACAACAACCAATAGAGAGTAGTGTGTTTGTCCCACTCAGAAGCGGGCTTCAGCTCAGCTGTGGTGTTTCTCTCATAAACAAGGGCTGCATGGAGTCAACAGACTAGTAAACCTCTGAGTGCCTCATGCTTAACCTCTCCCTCCTTTTTTCTTTCTCTTTTCTCTCACTTCTCTCTGACTTTCCCCCTCTCTGCCCTTTCTCTCCCTCCCTCCCTCTCTCCTCTATTTGCTCCCTTCATCTTTAACACAAACAAGGGGCCAAAACAACCATTCTTCCTAAATGTTCATTGTTTCAATGCAAATATTTCTGAGGTCTGAATCTGGGCCTATTTTCTTTTGCTCATTTACGCAAATCTTGAGGCGCAGCACACATCTCTCCCCGACACTGTGACCGTAGCGCTGCACTCAGCAGTGGCTGGAAAGGAAAGTGGCCGATACTTTATGTAGAGTTTATCAGAACCAACATTACAGAAATTCGGAATCTCTCTTGCACACGAGCTCACACAGAAGAGGACCTGACAATCACGAGCCTTAATGGTGTATCCCAGAACATCTATGTCCCTTCTTACAACAACATAGTAAGACAAGGCAACAAAGAGGAAGACCAGGAGACAACATATTTGGAGAAGTTCTCTCTTGGACTCCAAGGTTAGGTTCAATAACCTCATCCATAGTGAACACATGACATGAGGATGGTGAGAAAGGTCAGGGGGAACAACCAGACCTTTCCACTCTTACTGGCCTAGTTCCCACTCTCAGAGGGTCATCGGGCCCTGGCCACCTCTCAATTAACACAAATAAAACTCGAAACCAGCCTTAAATAAACAGCCACTTATATAACACCATACAAACATATCATCAACGCATATAAAACCATAAACTAAACTTCCAAAAACATCCACTTATGCTAAATATGCAACACTATACAAACCCACCATTAACACATAAAACCCTAAATAAACCTATGTGATTGTATAACATTATACAATCACATAGAGAACCGTGGGTTCTGGTCCTGCAAGGTTTCCACAGGAGAGAGACAGCTTTATCACTGTGCAAGTGGGATTTAATAGGCCAGTGTCAACCACCACAACAGGTGGGAAGAGTCAATATTGGACGCCAATGTTTAGAGTCACACAGGCCTTTATCTGATGCTTTATTTTCACACCAATGGCCAGTACTTCCTACTTCTGCTTTAATCACCTCAGCTGCTATCCGAGCACATATTTGCCCTATCTTTTTTTGTATAAAATCATTTGATATAACTTTATTGTTCCCCATGTCCTCCTTCATGGTGACTGCTTTAACTCACCTCAGCTTCCACCCCAGGAACCACATATATATTTTTTCAATTCAATATTATTCAATTTATCTTTATTGTCCACTATGGTATTTTGCTCCTTTAACTCGATTGCGATTGTCACAGTTCAGAAACCCAGGAACCATATTTTTTTTAAAGTAAATTCAACACGGTACAGTTGAACTGAATCCAACTTTATTGTCCCCTATAGGGTACCCTACTTATTGCTTCCCAAACTACTACTGTATTAATCCTATCTATCACTTTCAGTGTTCCCAAAAAATCCCCCCAGAGAACCCTCTCCTTCTCTCTCTCCCCTTCCCTCCCTCCCCCTCTCTCTCCCCATCTCCTCTCCCTCCCTCCATGTGACTTCCCAGAGTGCCAAGGACCAGGTCTCTCCCACTCTCCTCTCGGCAGCTTCCCACGGACACATAGTGGCTACTGGGCTGGAGGAGGACTGTGGGAAGGCAGGGAGCCAAGGGCTTTCTGGGGACGAATAGTCACGTCTGTCAAGAACCCACACACAAACATATGTGCATGGACAAAATGTGCGCACACACGCAAACTCCCGATCACACGTGCAGATGCTCTGTGTGGGTGCTCGCGAGTGCAACCCTCTGCACCGATTCTAAAATATATTTGATGCTGTTCATAGTCACGTCATAGAGCTAAGTCTCAGTTTAAGGTAAAGATTGGGGGTGGGGTAATCTGATCAGAGATCTGCGGTTAGGGACAATATCTACCTCGAGAGACAGGGAAGAATGAGAAGGGGTTTTACAGTGTTGAGTCTATCAGAAAATAACCATGTTGCTTGTTCCCAGGCTGTCCCTATGGGAGGGGGGAGAGGGTTCCCAGAACCACCCCCACTCAACCTCATTCATTATTCTATTACTCTCTATCTATCTATCTCTATGTGTGAGTGTGTGTGTCCTTCTCTCTCCCTATCTCTGTGTGTGTGTCCCCTCTCTTCTCTGTGTGTGTGTGTCTCCTCTCTCTCTCTCTCTCTCTCTGTGTATGTGTGTGAGTGTCTCTCTCTCATTCAGGAGCCAGGGAGATTCAAGTCTTCCTCTGTTGAGGCCCAGGTGGAAACACCATTATGTGAGCAGGTTCTATAAATAGCGACTCGGTGAGTCCAGTGAGAGACTGGTGCAGAGCAGACTCTGGACTAGTAACACTGTCCACCACTAACATGACGTCCTGTATGTAACACTGTCCACCACTAACATGATGTCAGGTATGTAACACTGTCCAACACAAACATGATGTCAGGTATGTAACACTGTCCACCACTAACATGATGTCATGTATGTAACACTGTCCACCACTAACATGATGTCATGTATGTAACACTGTCCACCACTAACATGATGTCATGTATGTAACACTGTCCACCACTAACATGATGTCATGTATGTAACACTGTCCACCACTAACATGACGTCATGTATGTAACACTGTCCACCACTAACATGATGTCATGTATGTAACACTGTCCACCACTAACATGATGTCATGTATGTAACACTGTCCACCACTAACATGATGTCATGTATGTAACACTGTCCACCACTAACATGATGTCATGTATGTAACACTGTCCACCACTAACATGATGTCATGTATGTAACACTGTCCACCACTAACATGATGTCATGTATGTAACACTGTCCACCACTAACATGATGTCATGTATGTAACACTGTCCACCACTAACATGATGTCATGTATGTAACACTGTCCACCACTAACATGATGTCATGTATGTAACACTGTCCACCACTAACATGATGTCATGTATGTAACACTGTCCACCACTAACAGATGTCATGTATGTATGTAACACTGTCCACCACTAACATGATGTCATGTATGTAACACTGTCCACCACTAACATGATGTCACAGGATGTCATGTATGTAACACTGTCCACCACTAACATGATGTCATGTATGTAACACTGTCCACCACTAACATGATGTCATGTATGTAACACTGTCCACCACTAACATGATGTCATGTATGTAACACTGTCACTGTCCACCACTAACATGATGTCATGTATGTAACACTGTCCACCACTAACATGATGTCATGTATGTAACACTGTCCACCACTAACATGATGTCATGTATGTAACACTGTCCACCACTAACATGATGTCATGTATGTAACACTGTCCACCACTAACATGATGTCATGTATGTAACACTGTCCACCACTAACATGATGTCATGTTCAGTAACACTGTCCACCACTAACATGATGTCATGTATGTAACACTGTCCACCACTAACATGATGTCATGTATGTAACACTGTCCACCACTAACATGATGTCATGTATGTAACTGTCCACCACTAACATGATGTCATGTATGTAACACTGTCCACCACTAACATGATGTCATGTATGTAACACTGTCCACCACTAACATGATGTCATGTATGTAACACTGTCCACCACTAACATGATGTAATGTATGTAACACTGTCCACCACTAACATGATGTCATGTATGTAACACTGTCCACCACTAACATGATGTCATGTATGTAACACTGTCCACCACTAACATGATGTAATGTATGTAACACTGTCCACCACTAACATGATGTCATGTATGTAACACTGTCCACCACTAACATGATGTCATGTATGTAACACTGTCCACCACTAACATGATGTCATGTATGTAACACTGTCCACCACTAACATGATGTCATGTATGTAACACTGTCCACCACAAACATGACGTCCTGTTCAGTATGGAGTTACAGGATGTCCTGTAAGCTTTATGGACATACAGTGGATGTAAATTGATAGCCACTGGTCTTTATCACAGAGGTCCTACACTTCCCTACACCAGTTCAACCATTCTGACTCCATGTTCTATTTCCCATAAGAATATAATGAGGGCAGGTGAGAAGGACTACAATGTAAAAGAAGAAAGAGTAAGGAGAAAGAGGGAGAGGAATAGAAAGAGAGAGAACAGAAGACTGAGAAAGAGGGAGAGAATAGAAAGAGAGAGAACAGAAGACTGAGAAAGAGGGAGAGAATAGAAAGAGAGAGAACAGAAGACTGAGAAAAGGGAGAGAAGAGAGAGAGAACAGAAGACTGAGAAGAGAGAGAACAGAAGACTGAGAAAGAGGGAGAACAGAACTGAGAAAGAAAGAAGAGAGAACAGAAGACTGAGAAAGAGGAAGAGAATAGAAAGAGAGAGAACAGAAGACTGAGAAAAGGAGGAATAGAAAGAGAGAGAACAGAAGACTGAGAAAGAGGGAGAAAGAATAGAAAGAGAGAGAACAGAAGACTGAGAAAGAGGGAGAGAGAATAGAGAGAATAGAAAGAGAGAACAGAAGACTAAGAGGGAAGAGGAGAGAGGAAGACTGAGGGAGAGGAATAGAAAAGAGAGAACAGAAGACTGAGAAAGAGGGAGAGGAATAGAAAGAGAGAGAACAGAAGACTGAGAAAGAGGGAGAGGAATAGAAAGAGAGAGAACAGAAGACTGAGAAAGAAGGAGAGGAATAGAAAGAGAGAGAACAGAAGACTGAGAAAGAGAATAGAAAGGAGAACAGAAGACTGAAAAAGAGGGAGAATAGAAAAGAGAGAACAGAAGACTGAGAACAGAGACTGAGAAGGAGAAAGAGGGAGAGGAAGGGAGAGAAGAAGAGAGAACAGAAGACTGAGAAAGAGGGAGAGAATAGAAAGAGAGAGAACAGAAGACTGAGAAAGAGGGAGAGGAATAGAAAGAGAGAGAACAGAAGACTGAGAAAGAGGGAGAGAATAGAAAGAGAGAGATGAATAGAAAGAGAGAGAACAGAAGACTGAGAAAGAGGAATAGAAAGAGAGAGAACAGAAGACTAAGAAAGAGGGAGAGGAATAGGGAGATGAATAGAAAGAGAGAACAGAAGACTGAGAAAGAGGGAGAGGAATAGAAAGAGAGAGAACAGAAGACTGAGAAAGAGGGAGAGGAATAGAAAGAGAGAGAACAGAAGACTGAGAAAGAGGGAGAGAATAGAAAGAGAGAGAACAGAAGACTGAGAAAGAGGGAGAGAATAGAAAGAGAGAGAACAGAAGACTGAGAAAGAGGGAGAGAATAGAGAACAGAAGACTGAGAAAGAGAAAGAGGAAGAGAACAGAAGACTGAGAAAGAGGGAAGAAGAGAGAACAGAAGACTGAGAAAGAGGGAGAGAATAGAAAGAGAGAGAACAGAAGACTGAGAAAGAGGGAGAGGAATAGAAAGAGAGAGAACAGAAGACTGAGAAAGAGGGAGATGAGAATAGAAAGAGACAGAAGACTGAGAAAGATGAATAGAGAAGAGAAGAGAACAGAAGACTGAGAAAAGGGAGAGGAATAGAAAGAGAGAGAACAGAAGACTGAGAAAGAGGGAGAGAATAGGGAGATGAATAGAAAGAGAGAACAGAAGACTGAGAAAGAGGGAAGAGGAATAGAAAGAGAGAGAACAGAAGACTGAGAAAGAGGGAGAGGAATAGAAAAGAGAGAACAGAAGAAGACTGAAGAAGACTGAGAAGGGAGAAAGAGAAGGAGAGAGGAGAGAATAGAAAGAGAGAGAACAGAAGACTGAGAAAGAGGGAGAGAATAGAAAGAGAGAGAACAGAAGACTGAGAAAGAGGGAGAGAATAGAAAGAGAGAAGAAGAGAGAAGAGAATAGGAGAGGAAGAACAGAAGACTGAGAAAGAGGGAGAGAACTAGAAAGAGGAAGGAGAAAGAGGAGAGAGGAATAGAAAGAGAGAGAACAGAAGACTGAGAAAGAGGAGAGAAAGAGAGAGAACAGAAGACTGAGAAAGAGGAGAGGAATAGAAAGAGAGAACAGAAGACTGAGAAAAGAGAAAGAGAGAACAGAAAAGACTAAGAAAGAGGAAGGAGAGGAATAGAAAGAGAGAACAGAAGACTGAGAGGGAAGAAGGAAGGAGAACAGAAGACTGGAAAGAGGAATAGAAAGAGAGAGAACAGAAGACTGAGAAAGAGGAAGAGAAGACTGAGAGAGAGAGGAGACAGAAGACTGAGAAAGAAGAGAGAGAACAGAAGACTGAGAAAGAGGAGAGGAATAGAAAGAGAGAGAACAGAAGACTGAGAAAGAGGAAGGAGAAAGAGGGAGAGGAATAGAAAGAGAGAACAGAAGACTGAGGGAGAGGAATAGAAAGAGGGAGAGGAATAGAAAGAGAGAACAGAAGACTGAGAAAGAGAAGGAGAATAAAAGGGAGAGAATAGAAAGAGAGAACAGAAGACTGAGGGAGAGGAATAGAAAGAGGGAGAGGAATAGAAAGAGAGAACAGAAGACTGAGAAAGAGGAAGGAGAAAGAGGGAGGAGAATAGAAAGAGAGAACAGAAGACTGAGGGAGAGGAATAGAAAAGAGAGAACAGAAGACTGAGAAAGAGGAAGGAGAAAGAGGGAGAGGAATAGAAAGAGAGAGAACAGAAGACTGAGAAAGAGGAAGGAGAAAGAGGGAGAGGAATAGAAAGAGAGAACAGAAGACCATAAAAACTACAAATAATGATAATAATACAAGATATCAGAAAAGGGGGAATGAAAGGGTAGATGGAAAGAAAAAGTAGAAAATAAAAGAAAGGGGGAACAAACAAAAAATAGAAAAATAGCCGAGCAGCGAAATGGTAAAAAAAAGCTCAATAATTGGAGAGAAAGAAGAGAGAAAAAAGCATGGAAAGGAAGAGAAAGGGGTAGGAGGAGGCTGCTGTGTGGATAAGTAGTACTTCAGTTTGGAGCCTTTGGCTGGCAGGGTCAGGGCTCTTGGACCAACCCCAACCAGCTCACTGTTGTACTGGTTCCCCTGGGCAACACTACAGTGGTCCGGATTCCGTGTCGCCATCTTTAACTGGGCCATAATGATTAGGGAGCTGAACGTGCTGACGGCACCGGCTCATGTTATTACAGCAACCCTGATTTACACTACACCACCACCACTCATAATGGGGGGTGGAGATGGGTGGGTGGGTGGGTGGGTGGGTGGGTGGGGTGGAGATATGGGTGGGGGTGGGTGGGGTGGAGATATGGGTGGGGGGGTGGGGTGGAGATATGGGTGGGGGTGGAGATATGGGTGGGGGGTGGGGGTGGAGATGGGTGGGTGGGGGGTGGGGTGGAGATATGGGTGGGGGGGGGGGGGGATATGGGTGGGGGGGGGGGGTGGGGTGGAGATATGGTGGGGGGTGGGGTGGAGATATGGTGGGGGGGGGGTGGGGTGGAGATATGGTGGGGGGGAGATATGGTGGGGGGTGGGGTGGAGATATGGTGGGGGTGGGGGGGTGGGGGAGGGGGGGGGGGTGGAGATATGGGTGGGGGGTGGGGTGGAGATATGGTGGGGGGTGGGGTGGAGATATGGTGGGGGGTGGGGTGGAGATATGGTGGGGGGTGGGGTGGAGATATGGTGGGGGGTGGGGTGGAGATATGGTGGGGGGGTGGGGTGGAGATATGGTGGGGGGTGGGGTGGAGATATGGGTGGGGGGTGGGGTGGAGATATGGTGGGGGGGTGGGGTGGAGATATGGTAGGGGGGGGGAAGAAGTGAGACAGGGAAACCTTTATTTAACTAGGCAAGTCAGATAAGAACAAATTCTTATTTACAATGACGACCAACCCTGGACGACACTGGGCCAATTGTGCACCGGTTGTGATACAGCCTGGATTTAAACCAGGGTGTCTGTAGTGTCGCCTCTAGCACTGAGATGCAGTGCCTTAGACCGCTGCACCACTCTGGAGCACAAGAGGGAGAGAGAGAGAAACACACAGTAGATGGAGGAAGAGGCACTGCTGGGTGATTTGTATGTGTGAATCTCCGTAGTTGTGATAAACTGCTAGAGATGATTCAGGTTTGATGTTCTTGGAAAACATAATGGACTATATGGGACTAGTACATCTGGGCCTGGAGAACATGCATGAAGTCGTTTGTCTATTCCTGCAATTTACAGTCATTTGTTACAGGTGTATGTTACAGTGTGTGTGTGTGTGTGTGTGTGTGTGTGTGTGTGTGTGTGTGTGTGTGTGTGTGTGTGTGTGTGTGTTATATGGATCATAACTGTGGGTAAACTATGGAAGAAGAACGAGCCACAGTGGCATAAATGAGGAATGACAGTAACAGTTGTGAAAAACAGCTGTACATAAAGCATAGTTCATCCATTCTGAAGTGTCCCTTATTCCACACAGAATAGGGTGAAAACATGTCCAGACACACACGTGCACCGGCCCAGGAGCCAAAGCCCTGTGGTGTGTTTGTTGAATCGTGCCCTTGCAGGGGTCGGACCCAGCCAAGGTACACCTACAGAGCCGGGGGGAGTGACGCCACCCACAAATATACAGGGGGAGTGTTGACCTCAGACCAATTACTTTCACAGTCGTGTGGCAACAAGCATAGTGGTAGAATGCCCTCTGGCTGCACTGCTATGGATGACCAAGTAGAGTCATTAACACATCAGAAGAGAGAGAGCTCTGTGTAAAATAGTTGGATTCATTTGAACTGTTTTTGAGTTATCCTGTATAGGCCAAGATTGAGAGTCCTGTAGATATAAAATATTATATAAGGAATTAGACTACTTATAACAAACAGAATTCCATGCAATGTGTTGATATGAAAAACTCCTTTTAGATCACTTCTGTCCTGTTCCCAACTATATTATGGACAAATCTGAGACAGTATGTTTCTAAAAGTATCTATATCTGAGTATGTGACATGGTTACACCATTACTGATAGATATCCCATTACTTCACCTCGTTGGAAACCGATTCTAAGACACTTTAAAATAGGGTGCCAGCTGCCGACGGGCTGTAAGGCAACTCAGCAGTAGGAAGTATTCAATGCCTACCAATCTCCAAGTTAAACGGTGCAACAACATTCATGAATTAAGACACCATACGTGCCAATGAGAGACTTGACAATTGACACGTGCTTTTCTCAAATGCCAAGTGATTGACAGTCAAAATACAAGGCTGTTCGCTTTTCCATTTCATACATCAAGCCCATATGAACAATTATCCAAGAATAACACATATAGGCTGATAGACTAAAAGAAACATGGAGCCATTTTTTTTTTTTTTTTTTTGCCTTGCCCCAACTGTTTCTGTCAAGGAGGAGCGCGCAGCATATGAGCGCTGCTTTCCAGGCCCCTGCAGCAGACAGTAGTGTGGAGTTTTGAGCGCTCTGGGTCGCGTTCCAGCTCGCCTCGAGTCGCCCCTCCCACTCTCGTTAAAACTCTCCGTTCCATTCGCCAATAAAGCGCTTTTGTCTTGGGGTCGGGAAGCTTATGGGCTCTCGCCGGACACTTGAAGCGCATTCCTCGACGTGGAGCTTTCAACCACTCGCTAGACACCGGTGGCTGAAGAGTTAATGTATTTTAATAACGTTATGCTGCTGCACAGTTTCGAGGACTTTTGACAGAGTGCACCACGGACGACTAAAGGATTTCCAACTGTTTACTTGTTCTATGTGGGTCCACTTGGATAAAAATATTATGTAGCACACATTTCTGAGTGCTCCGCAACTCAAACTTTACGCAGGGAACAGAACCGGTAAGTTTTTTCCACGAACAGAATGGTTTTACGAATAAACTGTAACGTTTATATAGTTTATATATGCAAAGTTGTGTGACACAGATTGGTCAGTGCAGTTTGGAAAACAAAGCCCTATAGCTGAGAAAAATGTGGGGTAATGACTTTGGATAAAGCTTGTGTTTATCAACTCTGCATGAATAACTTAGGTCATTTATTGAAAAGCAATAACATTATTCAATTGAAAATGAATTATTTATTATTATTATTTTTCTTCATAAAGAGACATTAGTTTTTAAGAAACATATATGCTTACTAGTACACCCCAACCTTCTACAGACTCCACACTCCCACCCCTGTTATGTTATGCTGTTTTAACGTTCTATGACAGGAGTTGGCTGGAGGTGAAATGTTCACCCATTCCAGACACCTTCTCACTGCACTGAATGAGAACCCTACAAGACCTACAACCTGCTGTAAACAACAGGTTGTCAGCTTCGAATTTGTACCATGCAAACCGAGGATCATTTAAGCAGAAACATTCAAAATCACTTAAAAACATTAAATAATGTAGACATAATTTACAAATATTGAAAATCACTCATAGCCAAACGAGCGATAACAAATCAGTATAGGAAAGTCAAACGCCGCAGCATTTCTCTAATCTGTGCGTAAACAACAGCTGGAAACACTTCAATCGTAACTTTATCACTAACTAGTAGACTGCTGAAGTGTTGGACCACAGGACGCTGTGCTGGGCAGAGCTGGCGTCTAGACCGCGCCGGTCCTTTTTTTACCACCGGGAGAAGCTGTTTTCGACGTGCGGCTGGTGCTGGGGACCGGCCCAGATGAGAACACACACGGCATAGGTCATAGGATAGGGACGTTCAACAAACAACTGGTTTCAAAATACAAAAAGTAAGCGTCTAATTTGCTCTGTTCGCTACGAGTTCAAAGGTAGGCTAATGGTATAGGCTGGTCTAGTTCTGGAGGCAAATATGTTTGGTCACACCGGGTAAAACGAGATGAACTGTTATTATCCATGGGCTTGCTGTGAATTTGCAGCAGAACAGCAAGCAAGGACCTCACATTGATTTGGAGAACCTGCAGTCCCATGACAAAATAACCAATCATTTCAATTAAAAGATCAAGTGTTCGAACCAGTTGCCAGTTTTGGTTCCGTATTAGCGCAATTGAATTCGACTGTTTTTATTTCAACATAATGGTTATTGCTGCGCAGCAATACAAATAGTATCTACCTCCCCACCTGTAGGGTAGGTACTCAGTTATTAACGTTTCCATTAGCACCTGGAACATCTGGAAAACACTTGTTCCGGTTTCAAACAGCTATTGATCTTCAGTCTAATGATTCATGTGCGTCGGAGTTTGCTAAAGGCATCAGTAAAATCATGCGAGTTGCCTTTCAACTTAAAACTACTCAGACACTGAATAACGTCGGAGAAAACTCTAGGAAAACAGTTGTTAAAACGTTTTAAATTGAGGGGAATTATATAAATAAATCACCAACAGCTATCTCCTCATTGCTACAAGCCTACATCCCATGCGTAATTGAAATGCGTAACAGATATACGCAAGATACTTTACTCAAATCTATAGGATATATGTCTATATATCTAACAATTCCTCCCAATAACAAACTACATGGATATAAACCAGAGGCTATCAAAAAGCATGTGATAAATCATGAAAAGGCCTATTAACCCTTCGGGCCCAACGTAAACTACTCAATAACCCCCGCCCACACAGGCACGGGACAAATCGCTACTCAATTTGTGTCAACAAACTTTAATTAACAGTGATCATAATAAACGTATCCTGCCCACCTTCCCAAAACAACATCCAGATGACGGCACGGGGGCTGTTCATGTTATCTCGCCAAGTCCAACCGCTACATCTCATACGCCATCTTTGCGTCTTCGCCACTTCCGCCACTGAGCGAGATCCAGGCCAATTTTCCATACCCTTCGGGCCCAACAAAAATGTAATATTACTCCAAAATGGGCCCAACAAATATATTATTATTATTATATTTCGGGCCCAACAAATGGCGGGTAAACAACCCTTCGGGCCCAACAAATGGGCGGGTAATAATTCGGGCCCAACAAATGGCGGGGCAATAACCCTTCGGGCCCAACAGTCTTATTTCTGAGCGAGATCCATCTGCTGGCTCTGCGCGCCCGCACACAGGCACGGAAAATCGCTTCATCTTTCACTGCGGGCCCAACAAATGGCGGGGTAAACTACTCCAATAACCCTTCGGGCCCAACAAATGGCGGGGTAATCTACTCCAATAACCCGGGCCCAACAAATGGGGGGTAAACTAAACTCCAATAACCCTTCTGGCCCAACAAATGGCGGGGTAAACTACTCCAATAACCCTTGCCCAACAAATGGCGGGTAAACTACTCCAATAACCCTTCGGGCCCAACAAATGGGGGTAAACTACTCCAACAAACCCTCCAATCTGGGCCCAACAAATGGCGGGTAAACTACTCCAATAACCCTTCGTGCCCAACAAATGGCGGGTAAACTACTCCAATAACCCTTCTGGCCCAACAAATGGCGGGTAAACTACTCCAATAACCCTTCTGGCCCAACAAATGGGCGGGGTAAACTACTCCAATAACCCTTCTGGCCCAACAAATGGGTAAACTACTCCAATAACCCTTGGCCCAACAAATGTAAACTACTCCAATAACCCTTCTGGCCCAACAAATGGCGGGTCCAATAACCCTTCTGGCCCAACAAATGGCGGGTAAACTACTCCAATAACCCTTCTGGCCCAACAAATGGCGGGTAAACTACTCCAATAACCCTTCTGGCCCAACAAATGGCGGGGTAAACTACTCCAATAACCCTTCTGGCCCAACAAATGGCGGGTAAACTACTCCAATAACCCTTTGCCCAACAAATGGCGGGGCCCAACAAATGGCGGGGTAAAACTCCAATAACCCTTCTTCTGGCCCAACAAATGGCCCAACCCTTCGGCCCAAATGGCGGGTAAACTACTCCAATAACCCTTCTGGCCCAACAAATGGCGGGGTAAACTACTCCAATAACCCTTCTGGCCCAACAAATAACTCCCCTTCTGGCCCAACAAATGGCGGGTAAACTACTCCAATAACCCTTCTGGCCCAACAAATGGCGGGGGCCCAACAAATGGCGGGTAAACTACTCCAATAACCCTTCTGGCCCAACAAATGGCGGGGTAAACTACTCCAATAACCCTTCTGCCCAACAAAGGATCATCTTCTGGCCCAACAAATGGGGGACTATTTCAAATAACCCTTATGCCCAACAAATGTTGCCCAACAAAGGACTCCAAGATGCCCAACAAAGCTGTCCAATAATTCTGGCCCAACAGTCAAGTACTGTATGTAGCCTATAGCTGCAGACCTCTGCCCAACAAACAGGCTACATAATTATGTGTTGTGAAAGGCCAGACAGACTCACACAGGCTACATATTAGCCAGACAGACTGACGTTGGCTTGAACAGAAGTGTGGCTATTGACAGACGTATGTGTATGTGCTATACAGTAGACAATGAATGTTTCATTTGACTACCAAGGGCCATATATACAAAACGTTGTACCTGCCATGCATAGGTCATGAGAAGACAGGGGGAAGTGTGTCACTATAATGACAGACAGTAACAGAGACACAGTTCAGACTGGACCACTATGGTCATGAGAAGACAGGGGGAAGTGTGTCACTATAATGACAGACACAGTAACAGAGACACAGTTCAGACTGGACCACTATGGTCATGAGAAGACAGGGGGAAGTGTGTCACTATAATGACAGACAGTAACAGAGACACAGTTCAGACTGGACCACTATGGTCATGAGAAGACAGGGGGAAGTGTGTCACTATAATGACAGACAGTAACAGAGACACAGTTCAGACTGGACCACTATGGTCATGAGAAGACAGGGGGAAGTGTGTCACTATAATGACAGACACAGTAACAGAGACACAGCTCAGACTGGACCACTATGGTCATGAGAAGACAGGGGGAAGTGTGTCACTATAATGACAGACAGTAACAGAGACACAGTTCAGACTGGACCACTATGGTCATGAGAAGACAGGGGGAAGTGTGTCACTATAATGTAACAGAGACACAGTTCAGACTGGACCACTATGGTCATGAGAAGACTGTCACTATAATGACAGACACAGTTCAGACTGGACCACTATCTGTGTTTCTGTGTCAGACTTATGGTCATGAGAAGACCGCTGGTGGCACCTTATTTGGGGAGGACGGGTTCATAGTAATGGCTGCAATGGAATAAATTGAATGGTATCAAATACATGGTTTCCATACCATTTCCATTCACCACTCCACTTAATTCCAGACATTATTACGAGCCGTCCTCCCCTTAACAGCCTCCTGTGGTAGGTACTCCTCTGCTGTGTGTCTCAGTATTTGAGCACTGACTACTTGGCACAAGAGAAGACCCTGTCACTTCTCAGTGCTGAGAGACAGGCTTTCTGGACGGGACAGAGACGGTGGCGGGGAGATGGTAGGAATTATCAGGCGATGAACAGTGGATGAGAAAGAGAGAGAGAGAGAGAGAGAGAGAGATAGAGAGATAGATAGAGAGAGGGAGAGAGAGAGAGGAAGATATAGAGATAGAGAGATAGATAGATAGGAGAGAGAGAGGGGGAGAGAGAGAGAGATATATAGAGAGATAGATAGATAGAGAGAGAGGGAGAGAGAGAGAGAGGGAGAGAGAGAGGGGGAGAGAGAGATATATAGGGAGAGAGAGAGAGATAGATATAGAGAGGGAGAGAGAGATAGATATAGAGAGAGATAGATAGAGAGAGAGGGGGGGAGATAGAGAGAGAGGGGAGAGAGAGAGATAGATAGAGAGAGGGAGAGAGAGAGATAGATATAGAGAGAGAGATAGAGAGAGAGGGAGAGAGAGATAGATATCGAGAGAGGGAGAGAGAGAGGGGGAGAGAGAGATATATAGGGAGAGAGAGAGAGATAGATATATAGAGAGAGGGAGAGAGAGAGAAATATAAGGGATGAGAAAACATTCCTTTGTCTAGTATAGTGTGATACTTGACTAAGATGACAGAGACGATGGAATCACTGAGATTGTTTAACCTCAACACTGCCATGACCCTAGATTTAGACTAGGAGCACGTGTGTATAGATGTGTGTGTGGGCCTAAGTTTATGTCTGTGTGTCTGTGTGTTGAGGGTATTAACATAAAACACACACACACTGACCGGGTGGATAACCCAGTGGCCCTGGGACCCCTCTTGTGACTGGCTGCTCGTGGAGGTGAGGCCTGGTCAGGGGGACTCTGGGGGGGCTCGGCTATTTAACACCATTAAAATAATTAAACACATGTCTCCTGTCAGAGAGAGAGGCTGGCCCCCTCTTCTCCTGCTCACACACACACACTGTACATAATCATGCAGGCACGCACACATACACAGAAACAAGCACCCACACCCACCCACACACCGAGCGACCCACAGACAGGTAGCCACACACACACATTACCCCTGGAGGGACAGACAGGTAGTCACACACATAACCCCTGGAGGGACAGACAGGTAGTCACACACATTACCCCTGGAGGGACAGACAGGTAGTCACACACATTACCCCTGGAGGGACAGACCGACAGCCACTCTTGGCATTTGTTTCAGACATGTGACCACACCGGGGTTTAATCTCTGCTTCAGGGTAATACAGACATGTGACCACACCGGGGTTTAATCTCTGCTTCAGGGTAATTCAGACATGTGACCACACCGGGGTTTAATCTCTGCTTCAGGGTAATACAGACATGTGACCACACCGGGGTTTAATCTCTGCTTCAGGGTAATTCAGACATGTGACCACACCGGGGTTTAATCTCTGCTTCAGGGTAATACAGACATGTGACCACACCGGGGTTTAATCTCTGCTTCAGGGTAATTCAGACATGTGACCACCCCGGGGTTTAATCTCTGCTTCAGGGTAATTCAGACATGTGACCACACCGGGGTTTAATCTCTGCTTCAGGGTAATACAGACACCGGGTTTAATCTCTGCTTCAGGGTAATTCAGACATGTGACCACACCTGGGGTTTAATCTCTGCTTCAGGGTAATACAGACATGTGACCACACCGGGGTTTAATCTCTGCTTCAGGGTAATACAGACATGTGACCACACCGGGGTTTAATCTCTGCTTCAGGGTAATACAGACATGTGACCACACCGGGGTTTAATCTCTGCTTCAGGGTAATACAGACATGTGACCACCCCGGGGTTTAATCTCTGCTTCAGGGTAATACAGACATGTGACCACACCGGGGTTTAATCTCTGCTTCAGGGTAATACAGACATGTGACCACACCGGGGTTTAATCTCTGCTTCAGGGTAATACAGACATGTGACCACACCGGGTTTAATCTCTGCTTCAGGGTAATACAGACATGTGACCACACCGGGGTTTAATCTCTGCTTCAGGGTAATACAGACATGTGACCACACCGGGGTTTAATCTCTGCTTCAGGGTAATACAGACATGTGACCACACTGGGGTTTAATCTCTGCTTCAGGGTAATACAGACATGTGACCACACCGGGTTTAATCTCTGCTTCAGGGTAATACAGACATGTGACCACCCCGGGGTTTAATCTCTGCTTCAGGGTAATACAGACATGTGACCACCCCGGGGTTTAATCTCTGCTTCAGGGTAATTCAGACATGTGACCACCCCGGGGTTTAATCTCTGCTTCAGGGTAATACAGACATGTGACCACACCGGGGTTTAATCTCTGCTTCAGGGTAATACAGACATGTGACCACACCGGGGTTTAATCTCTGCTTCAGGGTAATACAGACATGTGACCACCCCGGGGTTTAATCTCTGCTTCAGGGTAATACAGACATGTGACCACACCGGGGTTTAATCTCTGCTTCAGGGTAATACAGACATGTGACCACCGGGGTTTAATCTCTGCTTCAGGGTAATACAGACATGTGACCACCCCGGGGTTTAATCTCTGCTTCAGGGTAATACAGACATGTGACCACACCGGGGTTTAATCTCTGCTTCAGGGTAATACAGACATGTGACCACACCGGGGTTTAATCTCTGCTTCAGGGTAATTGGAAAACTGCCATTCATCCATTCAGAAGAAGTGTGAATATAGGAGACTGTGATGACAAGTCTCAGTCTACCAGTCAGAATAACAACCTACCTGCTTTCCTGCTGTACTGTCCAAACTCTCTCACACACACACACACACACACACACACACACACACACACACACACACACACACACACACACACACACACACACACACACACACACACACACCTACCTAGGACCAGGCAACTGCTCTGCTCCTCTGGTCTCTAAGAGCAAAGGAATTTCATATCACACAGTATTCTCCAGCCAGTAGCCCCCTTTTATACCCAATTAGGAGTGGTCGTCTGAGGCCCTCCACCCTTTACAACCAGGGATTAGGGTGGAGGGCCTTCCACCCTCTGCAACAACGGATTAGGGTGTTAAAAGTCAGGTGGCGAGGCGAGGAGGCCTGGGGGGGGGGAGAGGATGGGAGCAGGGCAGTCACACAGCAGGCAGGGAGTTGGAGCTGGCAAGGCATAAGAAACATGTGTGTGTTTTTGTGTGTGTGCCTATGTGTGTTTTGTATTAGCGAAACCGTGTGAAAGCAAGCGTGCGTCCCAATTAGCAAGGGGGTGTGTGTCGGAGTGTATGTGTTACAATCAGCATGTTTGGAGTGTGTTTGTGCCTACACACACATTTGGTTGTGTGTGTGTGTGTTTATTTGGATCTTAGCTACAGTCGCAGTGTCACAATGAGTTCAATGTAGGCCTCAATCCTACCACCAGAATCAGGTGTTCCACAATACACAGGGCGGGCCACTGTTGACGTCCCAGAGTTAGAGCAGCTTTCTTGGGCAGGGCGCTTAAAGAAAGCTCCTGGCTTTAATCTCTTCAAAGGGCCTCGCACATCAATGCTGACCCGGCGGTATGCGAAAAGCAAACCGATCCCCTCACGGTGTTTGCCCGCCAAGCCAAATTGAAGAAGACTCAAGCCGTTCCAGCCAAATGATGCGTTCCAAAGAACCACTTCAAAAACTCTGTATAAATATACACGAGCACGCAAAGGCTACAAGCGGAGCCCGGCTTGAGCCGAACGCAAACCGCAAATAACTCCTGTCTCACACACTCCCTCTTGCCAACGCTCAGAATTGGCGTTTGAAGAGGAGAGATGGGGCTCCGAGACAGATGTTCCCCCTGAAAGACTGAATTACAGTTGGAAAGACAGACGTTCAGATTCAGAATCTCTCAGCCTTTTGACTGGAACCAACCTATTTCTCCCTCCTCCTCTCTCGTTCCCTCTTTCTCCTCTCTCGTTCCCTCTTTCTCCTCTCTCGTTCTTTCCTCTTTCTCCTCTCTCGTTCCCTCTTTCTCCTCTCTCGTTCCCTCTTTCTTCTCCTCTCTCGTTCCCTCCCTCTTTCTCGCTCTGTCTGGAAGTACATGGAAAATGGCAAAAATCTGAAAAACGGCCACTAACCAAAAGTGAGAACTGGGGCCAGAGAGAAAAGGCGAGAGAGGGATCGAGAGAGAGGACAAGGGGGAGGGAGAGAGAGAGCGAGCACATCTCAGAGAGCCACCGCAAATTGCCATGTTTCAGTGAGGCCGTAAAAAAAGATAAACGACTCTTAATCTAAGGTTGTAATTACCTCGGGCCAACACTGTCATTAGCAAATGAGCCTTGAACCAGAGAGATGGGAAGAGCGAGAGAGAGAGATCTAGAGAGTGTGTGTGTGTGTGTGGGGGGGGGGGTAAAGGAAGGGGAGAAAGATTTGGATGGTCAAAGAGGGATGGAGAGTAGTAGCTTTGTCCCAGATCTGTTGGTGCTATCATATCATGCTATCAACTCCTTGTCATGTCTGGCATGATGAGACAAACAGACTGGTACCCACCCAGGCTAAAATGGTCGTGGCTGGAGAAACTTAAAGGTGGGGGAATTCAGGGAGAGAGGGAATGAGAGAGGGGGAGAGAGGGGAAGAGAGGAGGGGAGAGAGGGGAAGAAAGGGGAAGAGAGAGGGGAGAGAGGAGGGGAAGAGAGAGGGGAGAGAGGAGGGGAAGAGGAGGGGGAAAGAGGAGGGGGAGAGAGAGGAGGGGAAGAGAGGGGGAGAGAGGAGGGGAAGAGGAGGGGAAGAGAGGGAAGAGAGGAGGGGAAGAAAGGAGGGGAAGAGAGAGAAATAGATTAAGAGAGAAGGGACTGCAACGGTTACTACAAACAGTGACTAGGCCTGCACACACAAAGAACACTCATACTTAGTTTAGTGTGACCCCAGCCTTTAACCTTGACTGGAGGGTCAGATATTTAATCATTGGCTATTAATGACTAATGGAAGTTCAACTAAAGAAACAAATGGTCAGATGAACATTAACTCGTAACGTTTACCCACAAATAGATTTAATGTTAAGTTAAAGAGTAATGATTAGGGGAATGGTGAGCTGATGTGCTGCTGCTGCTACTGTGTCTGCCTTAGGGTCAGTAGGCACAACTGAAATCACAGGAAGAGCTGACTAGTACACACACACACACACACACACACACACACACACACACACACACACACACACGTTTACCATAAACACCAGCTCTGGTTGAGTCACTGTATGTTTGAGATCCTTGGCCCCTGGTCTCCCCAGGGTCTATTTCAGTCACTGCTAACAGCAACGTTATCAGCTACCATACGCACAGAGAAGTGTGTGTGTAAAACTAAACTTCAACCGTATTATAGGATCAACGTCAGTAAAACGTGGTCCTATTCACAAGGCACGACACTGAAGACAAAACTGGGAAGTTCTATCAGAGGTTGTCCATTAAGAAACGCTTGTTTCCATTCTCCATTTCTAAATATTTTGCTATGCTGTGCCCGAATAAACATGACCCAGTTGTGATTGTGATACAAATCAGGACTAGTCAGGTCACATATTAAATCAGCAGAAGACTCTTTCTAAGAATCTTAGAAGTCCTAAGGGTGACTATTGAAAAATCAAACATCAACATCGGACAGCATCCAGTGTTTTCTCTACTTCGCTCCATGTATCCCACACAGACCATCTTCAATATGGTGATCTTGTTGTTTCTAATGTGGACATGTTGCCTCTGGTTGAAACTTTAACGCCACACTGCTTTGCTCTCAACAGCCTGGGGAGGACTGAAGTCATAAGTCACACAGACAGGAAGAGAGAACTGGGACAGTCAACAGTCGAGAGAGAGAGAGGTAGAGAGAGATCGTGGTGGAGGACTAAGGAGAGAAACAGAAAGATAGACTGAGGGAGGAGGAAATTCGAGATTCGGCAGTCGAGAAGGAGAGGGAGGCAGTCGAGAAGGAGAGGGAGAGAGAGATGAGAGAGAGAGATGGGGGATGGGATGGAGAGAGAGGTGAAAGATGGGGGAGAGATGGGGGATGAGAGAGAGAGTGGTGATGGGTCAGAGAGATGGGTTAGAGATGGGATGGAGAGTGAAGAGGTGATGGGTTAGAGATGGGATGGAGAGTGAAGTGGTGATGGGTTAGAGATGGGTTAGAGATGGATGGAGAGTGAAGTGGTGATGGGTCAGAGATGAGATGGTGAGTGAAGTGGTGATGGGATGGAGAGTGAAGTGGTGATGGGTTAGAGATGAGATGGAGAGTGAAGTGGTGATGGGATGGAGATGGAGAGTGAAGAGGTGATGGGTTAGAGATGAGATGGAGAGTGAAGTGGTGATGGGTCAGAGATGAGATGGAGAGTGAAGTGGTGATGGGTCAGAGATGAGATGAGATGATGGGATGGAGATGGAAGTGGTGATGGGTTAGAGATGAGATGGAGAGTGAAGTGGTGATGGGATGTGAGATGGAGAGATGAAGAAGTGGTGATGGGTGGAGAGTGAAGAGATGAGATGGAGAGTGAAGTGGTGATGGGTCAGAGATGAGATGGAGAGTGAAGTGGTGATGGGTCAGAGATGAGATGGAGAGTGAAGTGGATGATGGAGATGGAGAGTGAAGAGGTGATGGGTTAGAGATGAGATGGAGAGAGTGGTGATGGGATGGAGAGTGAAGTGGTGATGGGTTAGAGATGAGATGGAGAGTGAAGTGGTGATGGGATGGAGATGGAGAGTGAAGAGGTGATGGGTTAGAGATGAGATGGAGAGTGAAGTGGTGATGGGTTAGAGATGAGATGGAGTGGTGATGGGTAGAGAGATGGAGAGTGATGGTGATGGGTTAGAGATGGAGAGTGAAGTGGTGATGGGTTGAGAGATGAAGTGGTGAGAGTGAAGAGGTGATGGGTTGGGTTAGAGATGAGATGGAGAGTGAAGTGGGTGATGGGATGGAGAGTGAAGAGGTGATGGGTTAGAGATGAGGGTGAAGTGGTGATGGGTCAGAGATGAGATGGAGAGTGAAGATGGTGATGGGTTAGAGATGAGATGGAGAGTGAAGTGGTGATGGGTGATGGGTGAGTGAAGAGATGGGATGGAGTGAAGTGGTGATGGGTTAGAGATGAGATGGAGAGTGAAGTGGTGATGGGATGGAGATGGAGAGTGAAGAGGTGATGGGTTAGAGATGAGATGGAGAGTGAAGTGGTGATGGGT
Organism: Oncorhynchus masou masou; assembly: GCF_036934945.1. NCBI lineage: Eukaryota > Metazoa > Chordata > Actinopteri > Salmoniformes > Salmonidae > Oncorhynchus > Oncorhynchus masou. The sequence continues at coordinate 27,642,921 of NC_088225.1, read as the reverse complement.
CAGAGATGAGATGAAGAGTGAAGTGGTGATGGGTTAGAGATGAGATGGAGAGTGAAGTGGTGATGGGATGGAGATGGAGAGTGAAGAGGTGATGGGTTAGAGATGAGATGGAGAGTGAAGTGGTGATGGGTCAGAGATGAGATGGAGAGTGAAGTGGTGATGGGATGGAGAGTGAAGTGGTGATGGAGATGAAGAGGTGATAGGATGAGATGGAGAGTGAAGTGGTGATGGGTTAGAGATGAGATGGAGAGTGAAGTGGTGATGGGTCAGAGATGGAGAGTGAAGAGGTGATGGGTTAGAGATGAGATGGAGAGTGAAGTGGTGATGGGTTAGAGATGGAGATGGAGAGGTGATGGGTTAGAGATGGAGAGTGAAGAGGTGATGGGTAGAGATGAGTGGTGATGGGTCAGAGATGGAGAGTGAAGTGGTGATGGGTTAGAGATGGAGAGTGAAGTGGTGATGGGAGAGAGTGAGTGGTGATGGGTTAGAGATGAGATGATGGTGATTGGAGAGATGAAGAGGTGATGGGTTAGAGATGAGATGGAGAGTGAAGTGGTGATGGGTCAGAGATGAGATGAAGAGTGAAGTGGTGATGGGTTAGAGATGAGATGGAGAGTGAAGTGGTGATGGGATGGAGATGGAGAGTGAAGAGGTGATGGGTTAGAGATGAGATGGAGAGTGAAGTGGTGATGGGTCAGAGATGAGATGGAGAGTGAAGTGGTGATGGGATGGAGAGTGAAGAGGTGATGGGTTAGAGATGAGATGGAGAGTGAAGTGGTGATGGGTTAGAGATGAGATGGAGAGTGAAGTGGTGATGGGTCAGAGATGGAGAGTGAAGAGGTGATGGGTTAGAGATGGAGATGAAGTGGTGATGGGAGAGTGAAGTGGTGATGGGTAGAGATGGAGAGATGAGATGGAGAGTGAAGTGGTGATGGGTCAGAGATGGAGAGTGAAGAGGTGATGGGTTAGAGATGGAGAGTGAAGAGGTGATGGGATGGAGAGTGAAGAGGTGATGGGTTAGAGATGAGATGGAGAGTGAAGTGGTGATGGGTTAGAGATGGAGAGTGAAGAGGTGATGGGTTAGAGATGAGAGTGAAGTGGTGATGGGTTAGAGATGAGATGGAGAGTGAAGTGGTGATGGGTTAGAGATGGAGAGTGAAGTGGTGATGGGTTAGAGATGGAGAGTGAAGAGGTGATGGGTTAGAGATGGAGAGTGAAGTGGTGATGGATTAGAGATGAGATGGAGAGTGAAGTGGAGATGAGATGGAGAGTGAAGTGGTGATGGGATGGAGAGTGAAGAGGTGATGGGTTAGAGATGGAGAGTGAAGAGGTGATGGGTTAGAGATGGAGAGTGAAGTGGTGATGGGTTAGAGATGAGATGGAGAGTGAAGTGGTGATGGGTTAGAGATGAGATGGAGAGTGAAGAGGTGATGGGTTAGAGATGGAGAGTGAAGAGGTGATGGGTTAGAGATGGAGAGTGAAGAGGTGATGGGTTAGAGATGGAGAGTGAAGAGGTGATGGGTTAGACATGAGATGGAGAGTGAAGAGGTGATGGGTCAGAGATGAGATGGAGAGTGAAGTGGTGATGGGTCAGAGATGGACAGAGACTTCAAAGATAGAGACTAAATCAATGTGTCTATTCTTAGTTTTTGAGTACATCTGTTTTCAGGGCTGTACTCCTATTTTTAGATGGTAAATATTTAGTCTTGAGGCCGGTATCACCCAGACCAGAACCACAAGACTCTGTGTTGAGGTCAGCAGTGATGACCTACACGGCCTAGCAGTGATGACCTACACGGCCTAACAGAGATGACCTACACTGCCTAGCAGTGATATACGGCCTAACAGAGATTACCTACACGGCCTAGCAGTGATGACCTACACGGCCTAACAGAGATGACCTACACGGCCTAGCAGTGATGACCTACACGGCCTAACAGAGATGACCTACACGGCCTAGCAGTGATATACGGCCTAACAGAGATGACCTACACGGCCTAGCTGTGATGACCTACACGGCCTAGCAGTGATGACCTACACGGCCTAGCAGTGATGACCTACACGGCCTAGCAGTGATATACGGCCTAACAGAGATGACCTACACGGCCTAGCAGTGATGACCTACACGGCCTAGCAGTGATGACCTACACGGCCTAGCAGTGATATACGGCCTAACAGAGATGACCTACACGGCCTAACAGAGATGACCTACACGGCCTAGCCGTGATATACGGCCTAGCAGTGATGACCTATACAACCTAGCACGCACCCACCCACCCACACAGCTGAATCTCCACTGCCTCCCATAGATAAATAAACACATGCACACATCCATGTCTGAAGAAGCCCACAAACACCAAGCCAAAAAGACAAACCCTGCGACCGGGGACTATTTTCGGACGGAAACGGTGTGTGTGTGTGTGTGTGTGTGTGTGTGTTCTTCACCATGATTGTGAGTGTGTATTTAACTGTGTGACTGTCAGCCAGAGGGTGAGTCAGAGTTGGTGTATACAGTGTAGTCTCTGGTGTTGGTGTATACAGTGTAGTCTCTGGTGTTGGTGCATACAGTGTAGTCTCTGGTGTTGGTGCATACAGTGTAGTCTCTGGTGTTGGTGCATACAGTGTAGTCTCTGGTGTTGGTGTATACAGTGTAGTCTCTGGTGTTGGTGTGTGCAGTGTAGTCTCTGGTGTTGGTGTATAGAGTGTAGTCTCTGGTGTTGGTGTGTACAGTGTAGTCTCTGGTGTTGGTGTATACAGTGTAGTCTCTGGTGTTGCTGAAGTGTTCTCTGGTTAGACTGTGTGCTCTTGGAGACATCTCCTTGTTTCACACCTTTATGAACACTTGGCTGAATGACAAGGTTTCTGGATGACAAGGTTTCTGGATGACAAGGTTTCTGCATGACTGTGGTGCAAGGATACTGGAGAAAAACAACTTGTTTTTCTGAATATGTTGTTGAGGAAGCCCCAGGGTCTAACGACTCTCAGCACCAGTCACCCCTATATCAAGCAGTTTGGTTCAATCCAATTCCCAAAGTTGGACTTGGATTCAAATACTATTCAAAATCGTTCAAATACTTTGAGCATTTGCTTTAGCTTGCCTGGAGGGCCAGGTGGGCGGGGTTTAGCTTGCCTGGAAGGCCAGGTGGGCGGGGTTTAGCTTGCCTGGAGGGCCAGGTGGGCGGGGTTTAGCTTGCCTGGAGGGCCAGGTGGGTGGGGTTTAGCTTGCCTGGAGGGCCAGGTGGGCGGGGTTTAGCTTGCCTGGAGGGCCATGTGGGCGGGGTTTAGCTTGCCTGGAGGGCCAGGTGGGCGGGGTTTGCAGTTTGTCATTTCAATACTTTTCTATTGGTTTCATTCCAATAGGCAAGATAAGTCAAAACACAGATACAGTATTTTAAATGATTTCAAATCGTATTTGAACCCAGGTCTGATGGAGAATAACACAAACACAGGGTTTGTGATGAACTCATGAAGAGGACATAGAGTTTGTCTCTAAGCAATTACGTTAGAAGTCAACATGAAAAGACAGACACACACAAACAGGCTGCCCTTCCATCAGCGCTGTCGCCCGAGGAGCGTTATGATGAAAAAGTGTTATTGGAGCTGTTGTGTACTTTTGATGCTGACAGCAATGTTGTTGTCAACAGTCAGTCTCTGGCGTCACACACACACAGCCCGATACGATCAGCTGAGACGGTATAGTGTGTGTGTTACTTGCGAGTGGCTGACACACAGGTACACTCATTAATTACACAAACAGGTTTATAACGCCGTTCTGTCAGTGTCACTTTACTGGTTTGGCTTTGGGAGAGTATCAAACATCTGTATGAATTATAGTTACACTGTGTACTTTGAGAGGCTCACAGTAATATGTGTCAGGCAGGGGGTCAAACCTACAGTTATTCAAAATCACACATCAGTAAAGTCACACATCAGCAGTCACTGCACAGCCATCTAAATACATAGGTTATAACCTGGTTCACACAGAACCCTGTAAAGAACACACACATTGAACCACAGACAGAGACAGCAGCTCTGTTAACACACACATATGTGGCACTTCCTTAACCTTGGTCTTCTGATGCTACAGGTGCAGTATGTGATTAGAGCCTAAGTACTGTCGCTGTGTTAAACTACTGTCTTACTATGATACCCTGCCTTCACTCACTAAGTACTGTCGCTGTGTTAAACTACTGTCTTACTATGATACCCTGCCTTCACTCACTAAGTACTGTCGCTGTGTTAAACTACTGTCTTACTATGATACCCTGCCTTCACTCACTAAGTACTGTCGCTGTGTTAAACTACTAAGTACTGCCTTCACTCACTAGCTGCTGTGTTAAACTACTGTCCTACCATGATACCCTGCCTTCACTCACTAAGTCTACTGTCCTACTATGATACCCTGCCTTTCACTAAGTACTGTCCTACCTATGATACCCTGCCTTCACTCACTAAGTACTGTCGCTGTGTTAAACTACTGTCTACTATGATACCCTGCCTTCACTCACTAAGTACTGTAGCTGTGTTAAACTACTGTCCTACCATGATACCCTGCCTTCACTCACTAAGTACTGTAGCTGTGTTAAACTACTGTCCTACCATGATACCCTGCCTTCACTCACTAAGTACTGTAGCTGTGTTAAACTACTGTCCTACCATGATACCCTGCCTTCACTCACTAAAAGTACTGCCTTCACTCACTAAGCTGTGCTGTGTTAAACTACTGTCCTACCATGATACCCTGCCTTCACTCACTAAGTACTGTAGCTGTGTTAAACTACTGTTAACTCACTAAGTACTGTAGCTGTGTTAAACTACTACCATGATACCCTGCACTAAGTACTGTAGCTGTGTTAAACTACTGTCCTACCATGATACCCTGCCTTCACTCACTAAGTACTGTAGCTGTGTTAAACTACTGTCCTACCATGATACCCTGCCTTCACTCACTAAGTACTGTAGCTGTGTTAAACTACTGTCCTACCATGATACCCTGCCTTCACTCACTAAGTACTGTAGCTGTGTTAAACTACTGTCCTACCATGATACCCTGCCTTCACTCACTAAGTACTGTAGCTGTGTTAAACTACTGTCCTACCATGATACCCTGCACAGTCTGTGTTAAACACACCAACATACTCGTAGAGTCAAAAACATACACTGTAATGCCGGTTTATGCACATGTCACCACACGGCCTGATACGATGGCCAGTAGTTCAGGGAGCTGACAGACAGAAGACAGCCTGCCTTCTTGCTCTCCTTTTCCTCCCTCCCTCACTTCCTCTGTCATTCTATCGTTGTCTGGTTCGGTCGTTCATCCTCTAGCTCCCCGTGCCAGAACGCCTCATACGCCACACGGCCTGCTGCCGCTCAGCACGCTCCCTACCTCCCTCCTCGCACCCCTCCCATACGGCGCTGGAATGCAGCATGTTAAAACAACACCACTTCCTGTTCAGCTTGTGGAGTGATGTGGAGAGCAGGACTGGAGCTGGGAGGGAAGGAGATGGGGGTTGTTGTGGGGTGGTGTGGAGAGCAGGACTGGAGCTGGGAGGGAAGGAGATGGGGGTTGTTGTGGGGTGGTGTGGAGAGCAGGACTGGAGCTGGGAGGGAAGGAGATGGGAGGGGGGTTGTTGTGGGGTGGTGTGGAGAGCAGGACTGGAGCTGGGAGGGAAGGAGATGGGGGTTGTTGTGGGGTGGTGTGGAGAGCAGGACTGGAGCTGGGAGGGAAGGAGATGGGGGTTGTTGTGGGGTGGTGTGGAGAGCAGGACTGGAGCTGGGAGGGAAGGAGATGGGGGTTGTTGTGGGGTGGTGTGGAGAGCAGGACTGGAGCTGGGAGGGAAGGAGATGGGGGTTGTTGTGGGGTGGTGTGGAGAGCAGGACTGGAGCTGGGAGGGAAGGAGATGGGGGTTGTTGTGGGGTGGTGTGGAGAAAAAAGGTCTGGTCAACCATAACTAAAACAATCCCCAAAAGAGGTGAGTTAAACTACTGTACCTACCTTAACTACAAGAGCTAGTCTGTGGGTTCTGACCACACCTCAACGGTCAAGATGATTGGTCAGTCACAAATACAGTGTGTGTGTTAATGTGTTTGTTCTGTTGTGTTGTCTACAGATAGAGGGGACACCACCACCGCCCCAGTCAAAGTGAAGTGAAACAGGAGGAGGCATCTTGTTGAGTGGGTAAGTTAAGGGTTAATTGTTTGACCGTCCATTTCACTCCTCTTCAATGTTTATATGACAGAGTAGTTAAGTTGCTGTACTACCAGAAATACAACTACTAACACTTCCATATGAAACAAGATAATACAAGTTTGTCAACAGACAGGTTTTTAGTTTACTCCAGAAGTATCATAGGGTAACATTTTTGGCGCATTTCTGAATGAGGAAACATCCTGTTGAATGATTGCATTCAAAGTTTCCAGAAAGCACACTTGGCTGTTGATAGTGTTAACCTCAACACATTCCTTCCTCATGAGTCCTCTTCACACTTGACTGAGTCCCTCAATGAGAAGTTGTCTATCTACCTACAACAAGGACTGAGAGCACACACATGCTATTTACTGAGCAGAGAGAGCTGTTGAGGAAGTATGGAGGGTGTGTGTGGGGGCAGGGGAGGCTTTTTCAATCACTGGTGATAATTGCCCCTCTCCACCCCCCTGGGCCGGTCCATTATAGATGGAGGGGGAGTGTGTCTGATCCAGCTGGGATGGTCTATTATGTGAGGCAGGGGGAGTGTGTCTGGGTCAAGCTGTGGTCTGGTCCAGCAGTCAGGCCCTGGGGCAGCGGGGGCTGTTGTTAAGGTCTGACAGGGACTGTGCAGGCTTGGAAAGTGTGCTTTTCCCCCCCCCCTCTCCTTTCTGACCCAGAACACAGCCCACTGCTCAAGGCCTGTGGGGTCTAGAATCATTAGTACACTCACTAATTGCCTTACAACCACCTCTACCTTTCCCTCCTCCCCACTCCTCAAACCTCAGAGAGAGACAGAGAGAGACAGAGTTGAAATGAGCGATACAGAGTGAGGCATGCAGTAAGTAATTGCACACGGACACACACACGGACACACACATTAGCCCCACTCTGGAGAGCAGACTTGTGGACAGACAAACACACACATGTACTGCAGGCAGACAGACAGGCAGGCAGACAGACAGACAGGCAAGCAGACAGACAGGCAGTGAGGCAGGAGGTCACTGTGTGCTGTAATTTGAGGCAGTGCGTTGGAGCTTTGGTGTTAAAACGACAGGATTAAGGTAGAAGCAGCCAGAAGACTATGTGTTGACACAAACCCTCTCTCACTAGATAGGGTATTATTTACCGCCCAGCAGCGTTCCAACCAGACACACATTCCGGAACTAGAAGAAGTGTGTCTGTATGTGTGTGTCTCCCAACCAGGGAGGGTCTGAAAAGGTCTCTGAAGTGTCAACGTAGGGGGCCATGACAGGGCTGAGATCATAGAGACTAGGGAGGGTCTGAAAAGGTCTCTGAAGTGTCAACGTAGGGGGTCATGACAGGGCTGAGATCATAGAGACTAGGGAGGGTCTGAAAAGGTCTCTGAAGTGTCAACGTAGGGGGCCATGACAGGGGGCTGAGATCATAGAGACTAGGGAGGGTCTGAAAAGGTCTCTGAAGTGTCAACGTAGGGGGCCATGACAGGGCTGAGATCATAGAGACTAGGGAGGGTCTGAAAAGGTCTCTGAGTGATAGGGGGCCATGACAGAGACATAGAGACTAGGGAGGGTCTGAAAAGGTCTCTGAAGTGTCAACGTAGGGGGCCATGACAGGGCTGAGATCATAGAGACTAGGGAGGGTCTGAAAAGGTCTCTGAAAAAGGGGGCCATGACAGGGCTGAGATCATAGAGACTAGGGAGGGTCTGAAAAGGTCTCTGAAGTGTCAGCGTAGGGGGCCATGAAGTGATCATAGAGACTAGGGAGGGTCTGAAAAGGTCTCTGAAGTGTCCAGGGGGCCATGACAGGGCTGAGATCATAGAGACTAGGGAGGGTCTGGGAGTGTCAACGTAGGGGGGGCTCATAGAGACTGAGGGAGGGTCTGAAAAGGTCTCTGAAGTGTCAACGTAGGGGGCCATGACAGGGCTGAGATCATAGAGACTAGGGAGGGTCTGAAAAGGTCTCTGAAGTGAAGTGTCATCATAGAGACTAGGGAGGGTCTGAAAAGGTCTCTGAAGTGTCACGAGGGGGCCAGACAGGGCTGAGATCATAGAGACTAGGGAGGGTCTGAAAAGGTCTCTGAAGTGTCAACGTAGGGGGCCATGACAGGGCTGAGATCATAGAGACTAGGGAGGGTCTGAAAAGGTCTCTGAAGTGTCAACGTAGGGGGTCATGACAGGGCTGAGATCATAGAGACTAGGGAGGGTCTGTCTGCTCCGTCACTGAGGACATGTCACTGCTCCTGGACGGTCTGACAGAGGCCCCTCTATAGGCTGTACAGAGTGACAACCAACACAATCACGGTGTCTGGAAGACTCCGTCCAGAAACACCTGGACACTGTGTGAAGGGACGTGTCGTTCTCCTCTCTGGGGGTTTACAATATGAAGCAGGAGTGATGTACCATGGTGTCTCTCTCTCTACTGAGCATTAACAACAAGACAGTGGGACTAACCCGTAGAACACATGTGGATTCCATCTGTGGGCAAACACACACGCAGAGATCTCCCAAAACCTCACCAAGGGCCCCGTCTCTCACCTCTCCCGATGGGGGGCACGAGGAGGCTCGGGGGGAATAGCTCTCAAATTGAATTCAGTGGTGTGTTGTTTAAAGTGGAGCGCCATGTGCAACACATGACCAGGCAGTGGTGTGTGTTGGCGCTCCAGTCTCCGCAGGCAGATCTCTCTCTCTCTCATATGGTTGTTTTCTTGAGGAATCTCTCCCATATCTAACCCAGAGAGCACAGCACACCTGTTGCACGTTAATTGCAGTGTTCCAGGGTCACAGTGATATAACCTTGTTGAAAGATCTCTCAGCTACAGAGTAGAGGCAGCACCGGCAGAAGCAGGCAGCAGTGAGCTCAGGAGGCAGGCGAGGCCACCCCGGGACAAGCCAAGCTGACAGGGGGACGTTAGAGGCGGTTGGTTGAGCTATGAGGCCCTGGCAAGTGACCAACACAGCGAGATGTCTTCTCACAATGCATTCTTTTGTGACAGTTTAAATCAGCCAAAGAGATCTTCTTGTCATAATTTATCTGTGTGTGTGTGTGTGTGTGTGTGTGTGTGTGTGTGTGTGTGTGTGTGTATGCATGTGTTTTATGGGATAAAGCCCCAAGGCTAGAATGGCTTAAAATCACAGACAGTAATTTCTACAGTACAGTAAACTACAGACCTGTAAAACAGGTAGATAGGTCTGTAAACAGGCTTATTGTCAAAGAATGAGGAAAGAAAGTGGAAATGTATAGATGTGAGAACCCTACACTGTCCTCTCCTGACACAATGACACAGACACACTACTGTCTACAACCCAAATCCCTCTCTCAGCCTCCAGATCAGACTACATACACCATGTGACGTCACTCAGATCCTAGAGAGACGTGGAGAGAGAGGTGATTAGATTCAGATGACTGATGTAGTCATTGTCACCACCTGGACCTACATAACTCACATCAACGTTTTTTAGTCACATACACATGTGCCTCTACTCCACAGATTGATAAGACACAGTGACAATTAAGTTGGCAACAACAACTAATTCCATTTGCAATAGCGACACCAAAAGTTGTGGTTACTCAAGCACTAACACTCTTGATTCAAGGAATCATCTCATCAAGGCTTTCATTACGAGCACTAACACACTTGATTCAACGAATCATCTCATCAAGGCTTTCATTACGAGCACTAACACACTTGATTCAACGAATCATCTCATCAAGGCTTTCATTACGAGCACTAACACACTTGATTCAAGGAATCATCTCATCAAGGCTTTCATTACGAGCACTAACACACTTGATTCAAGGAATCATCTCATCAAGGCTTTCATTACGAGCACTAACACACTTGATTCAACGAATCATCTCATCAAGGCTTTCATTACGAGCACTAACACACTTGATTCAAGGAATCATCTCATCAAGGCTTTCACTTGATTGAATCATCTCATCAAGGCTTTCATTACGATCACTAACACACTTGATTCAACGAATCATCTCATCAAGGCTTTCATTACGAGCACTAACACACTTGATTCAAGGAATCATCTCATCAAGGCTTTCATTACGAGCACTAACACACTTGATTCAACGAATCATCAAGGCTTTCATTACTTGAATCAGGTGTGTTAGTGCTAGGGCCTCCCTATGGGTCCTATGGGTCCCCAGGACCAGGATTGGAAAACACTGACCTAGAGAAACTCTACAGATTGATCTAAATTGGAAACAGTGACGACAAGTTTAATAAATGATCTTGTAAATCCCCAGGCCGACAGCCAAGTGACTAAACAATGTACTGCTACTGTCATCCTCACAGTGACACTGTCACCATTGTGTCCCTAGTGTCACACATTGTCCCATCTCTGGCATCTGTGGCATTCTTTACTGTCATAGACCTCCTACAGAACAACAGTGACCTTTCTGTTAAAACAACTTCAAGACAAGAACCAGAACAGCAGCAGCATCTCCAGCTGATTGACACAAATCCCTTCAGTGTTCTATGAAGGAGGTGTACTGTGACGTTTATCCTTCAAGTCAATTTAACGTCATTGTCCCCTGGAGGAAAATACATACTGGCTTTCTGTCCCTACCTCGCCCCTACCTGCTACGACACGGCTCATTGGTAGAGAGAGACATGTACGTACGTGTGTGTGTGTTTTTGAGAGAGAGAGAGAGAGTTGGTTCCCTTCCTGCGTGGATGTTTGACCTGTCTATACCTCTACAACCACCCTGACAGCCACTAGACACAGAGGGAGGAGAGGTTAGTGGTGTCCTGAAGAACACCTTCAGAAGAAACAGATGGGGAGAGAAAATAGGGCAACGGGGGATGAACAGGTGAGAACACAGATGTGCTATGAGGCTGAGGATGCTTCATACATGTGTGTCTCAGTGTATGTTGATGGGGTGTGTGAGACTGTGTACTTCAGACAGCCTGACCAGGTGCCATGTCCACTGACTTTCACATTAGTCACGTATCACATCAGCTGGAACGTAGAGAGTCCGTCATCGGATCACTATCAACTCTCTGGAGATCCTGATTTCTCCTCAGCCTCTATATCTGTTAACATTTGAGGTCAATTTACAGACCTGTTTTACATTTTTGGTGACGTGGTGGTGAAAGAATGCTACTGCTTGTTACCTGCTGCTCCTAGATTAACTGCAGGTGCATTATGAGACGTGTGTGTGTGTGTGTGTGTGTGTGTGTGCTATGGCGGAGGCTGCGGTGACAGAAATGTGGTTGGTACACTGCAGGGTAAATCCTCTCTGGAGACATGGGGTGACAGAGGTATTTGGTAGGAGGTGACATGTCAGGGCGGGGGACAGTGGCACGTGTAGCCAGAGGGAAGGACAACCAGACAGAGGGACACGGTGACAGAACCACTCAGAGAGTGTGTGTTTGTTTATCCGTCTGTCTGTCCGCCCACGGACTGCATGTGTCACAAACCCTTAGCTTTTGTTGACTCGACCTTTGTTTCCGACAGTCGACGTTCAGGGTTCAGAGGGAGAAGGTGTGACCAGACATATTCAGTCATAGGTACCTTCAATCCACATTTGACTGTTGAACAGAGGGACAAGGGTAGGGCTGAATGTAAACATACATGTACATCTTCAGTATCTGAATATGCTGATTCTTAAAAAATACACATGGCTCTATTTGACCAGGAGAGAAATCTTGAAGTTCAGACCCTCTTTTTCTAGATACACCGGGCAACAGGGTCCCAAAAAATAAATACTATTCTCTACTAAGAGAGAGAAAGCAGAATTAGGAGTCAGGTAAATCCCTGATCAAAACTATGTTTGATCTCCTGGATAGCCTTTGAAGTTGAAAATAAGTTGAACTTAAGTCAAGATAAATAGTTCATCATAGCAGTAATATCAGGGGGTGATGATGAATCAGTGTTTCATTCAAAGACATGTAACAATAAACTAGAGGTAAATACAGGATGATGAAAACAAGGTATGGAGGGAGGGAGAGAGAGAGATTGGAGTGTGCACATCACACCTGCCTTGTGTGTCAGCACACGGCCACGGAACAGGTTGAGCTGCCTCTAACTAATCCCTGACGCACACACACATGCACGCACACACACACACACACACACACACACACACACACTCAAACACACACATCATGAAGACAAGTACACACCATCCTCTGACACTCACACCCGGCAAACACACACACGCACAAAACACATACTCACTGACACCAGAAGAATGTACACCTGCTGGTTTGCATTATTGAAAACCGACAACGGACAAGTGCTTTCCCTGTACCCATACACTTACAGCCTCTTCATTAGAGTTATTAGTTCTATTATATGATCAAATCAAAGTGTGATGGTCACGTACACACTTTAGCAGATGTTATAGCGGGTGCAGTGAAATGCTTATGTTACTAGTTCCTAACAATGTAGTAAAATGTAGTAAAAGTCAACAAGTACACAAATGATGCCCCAAAAACATTTGACAAATCTTGAAACGTCAGAACGAATCTAATTAACCCAAATAGCATTGTAACAGTAATTCACATCTACACAGGATGAATTTACACGAGATATACTCAGAATGATATGTACAGCAGTAAATATATTAGAGTGAGATATATCAATAACCCAGTATTTAAATAAATACACCGTGTGTATAAACAGTGTAACTAAAATGCAATGTAGAAATATTAGAATGAGCTATGTGAAGAATACAGTATTTAAATGCACAGTACAAAACCCCATTAAAAAATGGATAGAATTGTAGAAATGTTGCAAAATATAAATACATATGGACAGTATGTGAATGGTGTGTCTAGACAGTATGTGAATGGTGTGTATAGACAGTATGTGAATGGTGTGTATAGACAGTATGTGAATGGTGTGTATAGACAGTATGTGAATGGTGTGTATAGACAGTATGTGAATGGTGTATATAGACAGTATGTGAATGGTGTGTATGTTCAGTATGTGAATGGTGTGTATAGATAGTATGGACAGTATGTGAATGGTGTGTATAGACAGTATGTGAATGGTGTGTATAGATAGTATGGACAGTATGTGAATGGTGTGTATGACAATGTGAATGGTGTGTATAGATAGTATGGACAGTATGTGAATGGTGTGTATGGACAGTATGGACAGTATGTGAATGGTGTGTATAGACAGTATGGACAGTATGTGAATGGTGTGTATAGACAGTATGTGAATGGTGTGTATAGATAGTATGGACAGTATGTGAATGGTGTGTATAGACAGTATGTGAATGGTGTGTATAGATAGTATGTGAATGGTGTGTATAGATAGTATGGACAGTATGTGAATGGTGTGTATAGACAGTATGGACAGTATGTGAATGGTGTGTATAGACAGTATGTGAATGGTGTGTATAGACAGTATGTGAATGGTGTGTATAGATACAGTATGTGAATGGTGTGTATAGATAGTATGTGACAGTATGTGACAGTATGTGAATGGTGTGTATAGACAGTATGTGAATGGTGTGTATAGATAGTATGGACAGTATGTGAATGGTGTGTATAGACAGTATGACAGTATGTGAATGGTGTGTATAGACAGTATGGACAGTATGTGAATGGTGTGTATAGACAGTATGTGAATGGTGTGTATAGACAGTATGTGAATGGTGTGTATAGACAGTATGTGAATGGTGTGTATAGACAGTATGGACAGTATGTGAATGGTGTGTATAGACAGTATAGACAGTATGTGAATGGTGTGTATAGACATAGTATGGAACAGTATGTAATGGACAGTATGTGAATGTATAGACAGTATGTGAATGGTGTGTATAGACAGTATGACTGTTGTTTCCCCTCAGTCCTTCCCATTTACAGCAGTACTTGCTGCTAACCCCAGCCTCCTGCTAACCCCAGCCTCCTGCTAACCCCAGCCTCCTGCATCCCAGCCTCCTGCTAACCCCAGCCTCCTGCTAACCCCAGCCTCCTGCATCCCAGCCTCCTGCACCCCAGCCTCCTGCTAAAGCCAAGCCTCCTGCTAACACCAGCCTCCTGCTAACCCCAGCCTCCTGCTAACCCCAGCCTCCTGCTAACCCCAGCCTCCTGCTAACCCCAGCCTCCTGCTAACCCCAGCCTCCTGCTAACCCCAGCCTCCTGCTAACCCCAGCCTCCTGCATAACCCCAGCCTCCTGCTAACCCCAGCCTCCTGCTAACCCCAGCCTCCTGCTAACCCCAACCCCAGCCTCCTGCTAACCCCAGCCTCCTGCTAACCCCAGCCTCCTGCATCCCAGCCTCCTGCATCCCAGCCTCCTGCATCCCAGCCTCCTGCACCCCAGCCTCCTGCACCCCAGCCTCCTGCATCCCAGCCTCCTGCATCCCAGCCCAGGTCAGACTGCACAGCCGTATAGTATTGGCCCTTGTGGACAAATATCTCCTTCATGACATGAAGACTATAGAGTTCAGGGTTCAGCTGAACACTGTGGCACCTTCCTGCTCCCTACCACCTCAAAAGGAAGAGCCATCAGTGAGAGAGAGCGAGAGAGGAATAAAAAGGAAGAGAGAGAGAAAAAGGGAGAGAGGGGGAGAGAAAGAGTTCTCCCACAGAGAGGCGTCTACGTCGGTTTGCCTTTTTACGCCACATTGGCATGTGACAGATGGTGCTCAGGTCAAGCAGAGTGGTCTCCAAGGCTTGGGGTCAGCGTGCATGGGTCAGTTAGTAAAGAGGCCAGGGGGCTAGTCGCTGTTTAAAGCTGACTGACCTGGGAACAGGAGCAAAGCCTTCTAGGACCAGAGCCGGTCTCTGAAGAATAGTCACAATCTAAATCAGATCCAGAGTCAGAAAACCAAGTGTATCAGTTGTAATTTGAGCACAGAGAGGCTAGTGTTTTACTTTATAGTAGCTGTCCCTAACTGACCTCAGACCTGCGTGTTAGCATTCTAATCTAATTGTGTTCATTATCTAGTAATTCTATTTCTATGTCCCTGATTGACATACAGTGTATGACTGGAGCTGGACAGTGTTGTACATTTGAGTCATTTAGCAGACACTCTTATCCAGAGCCACTTACAGTAGTAAGTTCATACATTTGATCCCCCGTGGGAACCGAACCCACAACCCTGGCGTGGCAAGCACCATGCTCTACCAACTGAGCTACAGGGGACTCCATAACCAGAGACAGTCTCTATCTGAAGAATAGTCTCAGTTTAAATGTGATCTAGAATCAGATCAGGAACCCAGTTTTCTGTCAGGAGACAGAGACAGGTGTTGGGGTATGGGATCAAACGTTGGTTCAAAACCCATCACAAAGGAAAGGAGCATACAGACCCATCCATTGTTCTGGTCTCTGCACACTTTGTATGAATGAGATATTTCTGTATGGTAAAGATCAGACGCCTAATGGGCGAGTCTCTCACCACGTGTCTGTATAAAGAGCTGTGATTGGATAATCAGCCAATTGACCACAGGGATGGTAGGTGTGTAACAGAGGGCTGCTTTGTGTCCATGTGAGTGGGTTGTGACCTCACTGATTTTATTAGTCAGAAAGTTCAAGGGTCACAGGGCTGGGTCACCTCATCAGTGCTGACTGAGGGAGGCAACGGCAGCCTTGTGTCAATACCTATACGATCTGCAAGGAGCAAGACAGAGAGTTAGTGTGTGTGTGAATCTCATCCAAGGGGATCTTGTCGGGCATCTAGAATCCCTTCCTCTGCAGTATGTTTAGAGAAAGAAAGGAGAGGAAATAGACAACTTTTCCTTTAGGATTTAAACTGAACCTCAGACCTTGAAGCTCAGAGGCGGTATAGACATCTGCTAACACAGACTATTGTCTGGCCTGGCCATCGTCTGCCTCTCTTCTCCTCTCCCGGCCTCGCTCCCTGGGAATGTAGCAGCCAAGGCAGCTCTGAAGCGCGGAGGATTTAACCTGGGTGGCATGAGTTGTACATACACACTTTGGAGGTTTTGGGCTTGGAAATGCCCTGGAGGAGTGCAGAAAGTGCACCTGTTGTGGCGGTGGGGCCAGTAGGTGGGCAGGAGGCTCAGAGGGGTGTGTGTGTTTCTGTCTCTGCATGTGTGCGTGCGATGGGTGTGTGCCTGTGTCAAACAGGCCCTGTTATCTGTCCTGTCTTGGTGGAGGGTTACACAAAGGACACAGTCGCTTTAGCAGCAGTGGAAACAGCCAATCTGACTCAGACCCCTGACCCCTAGGAATAGTAATATGGCTCATTGCTCTTAAGTCTTTGTTTTCCTGGCAGGTGATGGTTATCTAATGAGATGTATTAGTTCGGCCAGGGCTTCCCAAACATCTCCTCAAGCACCCCTAGCCATTCCATCTATGTCATGAGTTTCAGTATAAGCACATCTGATTGGTCAACCAATCACCAAGCACTTCATTAGTTGATTCAGGTGTGCTAGTTCTTCGAATACATCCAATCAGTGGAAATGTCGAGGGTTTAGGAAACCCTTCATTAGGAAGAAGAGATGAGTGGCTATGAAAGGTTTCACCAACTGCAATGCTATGAGGAGCAATTGCAGAAACCAATAATTTGCATATGCTCTCTCAACCATTGTGTGTTCATTGGTGTGCAGCCATCTCTGGTGGTGCTGGTAACCAGTGTTTACTGGTGTGTAGCCATCTCTGGTGGTGCTGGTAACCAGTGTTTACTGGTGTGCAGCCATCTCTGGTGGTGCTGGTACCCAGTGTTTACTGGTGTGTAGCCATCTCTGGTGGTGCTGGTAACCAGTGTTTACTGGTGTGCAGCCATCTCTGGTGGTGCTGGTAACCAGTGTTTACTGGTGTGCAGCCATCTCTGGTGGTGCTGGTACCCAGTGTTTACTGGTGTGTAGCCATCTCTGGTGGTGCTGGTAACCAGTGTTTACTGGTGTGTAGCCATCTCTGGTGGTGCTGGTAACCAGTGTTTACTGGTGTGGAGCCATCTCTGGTGGTGCTGGTAACCAGTGTTTACTGGTGTGTAGCCATCTCTGGTGGTGCTGGTACCCAGTGTTTACTGGTGGAGCCATCTCTGGTGGTGCTGTAACCAGTGTTTACTGGTGTGTAGCCATCTCTGGTGGTGCTGGTAACCAGTGTTTACTGGTGTGGAGCCATCTCTGGTGGTGCTGGTAACCAGTGTTTACTGGCGAGCCAGAGATTAACCCAGTTAGGGAGTCTGAAGAAACACACAATGCTGAGTGCCTAGGGAGAGAGATAGTAGGCTGAGTTACAAGGGAGAGAGATAGTATGCTGAGTTCCTAGGGAGAGAGATAGTATGCTGAGTTACTAGGGAGAGAGATAGTATGCTGAGTTACTAGGGAGAGAGATAGTATGCTGAGTTACTAGGGAGAGAGATAGTATGCTGAGTTACTAGGGAGAGAGATAGTATGCTGAGTTACTAGGGAGAGAGATAGTAGGCTGAGTTACTAGGGAGAGAGATAGTATGCTGAGTTACTAGGGAGAGAGATAGTATGCTGAGTTACTAGGGAGAGAGATAGTATGCTGAGTTACTAGGGAGAGAGATAGTATGCTGAGTTACTAGGGAGAGAGATAGTATGCTGAGTTACTAGGGAGAGAGATAGTATGCTGAGTTACTAGGGAGAGAGATAGTATGCTGAGTTACTAGGGAGAGAGATAGTATGCTGAGTTACTAGGGAGAGAGATAGTATGCTGAGTTACTAGGGAGAGAGATAGTATGCTGAGTTACTAGGGAGAGAGATAGTATGCTGAGTTACTAGGGAGAGAGATAGTAGGCTGAGTTACTAGGAGAGAGATAGTATGCTGAGTTACTAGGAAGAGAGATAGCTATGCTGAGTCATTTTATGCTGGGACCTTGTCTTTTAATGGAACAATGCTAGTAGTCTAGAGCATTAATAACAGTCTGAGTTACTACAGAGCCAGAGATCAGTCCTAGGGTATGTTCCCCTTGTTAGATTCACTACAGCAGTGCAGCATCCCACTAGCATTGGGTTCAAGCAGTTTCTATGGATTTACTGCAGTGTACAGCACTAGGGACGTGTATACATAACAATCATAAAAGATCACCTCAGCAGGATGGGAACACTGGTGTGGAGGTCTATCTGCCCCCTGGACCCCCTCCTCTTACCCCCAGATAGCTGCTGTCCTGTGAGATGAAACAGGAGGCACCACCCATCCTAACTCCACTGACAGCTGGACCCTGTTACCCACAATAGTAGGGTCATGCTGCCATCCCATAAACCAGGGTAGACAGGTCAGAGTGCAGCAGATGATGAATGGGTAAAAGGAGGAAAGGGGATTATTGAGAGAAAATGGAGGGAAGAAAAGAGGAGAGTTCTGGGGGAGTTTCTGAATTACTCGAAGACACTAAACACACTTATTGTTGATTCCCCCGGATAGTTTGGTAAACTGAAATCCACCTTTATGCTGAGTTGAAAACTAGGGAGAAGATACAGCCAATGAAAACATGTAGCGAGGCTGAAGTTACTAGGAGTTAGTGAGATACAGCCAATGAAAACTGAGTTACTAGGGAGAGAGATAGTATGCTGAGTTACTAGGGAGAGAGATAGTATGCTGAGTTACTAGGTTAGTGAAGATAGTCAATGAAAACTGAGGTTAGTAGGGAGAGAGGTTAGTAGTATACAGTCTGAGTTAGTGAAGTATACAGGAAAACATGGAGCTAGGTTAGTGAAGTATACAGTCAATGAAAACATGTAGCTAGGTTAGGAAGTATACAGTCAATGAAAACAGTGCCTAGCATGTAGCTAGGTTAGTGAGTCATTTTATGAGCTAGGTTAGTGAAGTATACAGTCAATGGACCTAGGTTAGTCAGTCAATTTAATGGAACAATGCTAGTAGTTAGTGAAGTATTCAATGAAAACATGTAGCTAGGTTAGGTTAGTCAATGAAAACATGAAGTATACAGTCAAAGGTTAGTGAAGATACTCCAATGAAAACAGAGCCAGAGATCAGTCAATGAAAACTAGCTAGGTTAGTGAAGTATACAGTCAATGAAAACATGGAGCGAGGTTAGTGAAGTATACAGTCAATGAAAACATGGAGTTAGTCAATGAAAACATGGAGCTAGGTTTGAAGTATACAGTCAATGAAAACATGGAGAGAGGTTATGAATTAGGTTAGTGAAGTATACAGTCAATGAAAACATGGAGCTAGGTTAGTGAAGTATACAGTTATGAAAACATGGAGAGGTTAGTGAAGTAAGTGAAAACATACGAGGTTAGTCAATGAAAACATGGAGAGAGGTTAGTGAAGTATACAGTCAATGAAAACATGGAGCTAGGTTAGTGAAGTATACAGTCAATGAAAACAGCAGTGAAGTATACAGTCAATGAAAACATGGAGCTAGCATTGGAAGTATACAGTCAATGAAAACAGTTTCAATGGAGGTTACTGTATACAGTCAATGAAAACATGGAGAGAGGTTAGTGAAGTATACAGTCAATGAAAACATGGAGAGAGGTTAGTGAAGTATACAGTCAATGAAAACATGGAGGAGGTTAGTGAAGTATACAGTCAATGAAAACAATCATACAGTCAATGAAAAAGATCAGGTTAGTGAAGTATACAGTCAATGAAAACACTGGTTAGTGAAGTATACAGTCAATGAAAACCCCATACAGTCAATGAAAACATGGAGCGAGGTTAGTGAAGTATACCCCAATGAAACCCCTAGCTGTTAGAGTCCTGTGAGATGAAAACATGGAGCTGAAGTATACCCCAATGAAAACATGGAGCTAGGTTAGTGACCCATCCTAACAATGAAAACATGGAGAGAGGTTAGTGAAGTATACCAATGAAAACCTAGGTTAGTGAAGTATACAGTCAATGAAAACATGGACGAGGTTAGTGAAGTATACAGTCAATGTATACAAAGTATACAGTCAATGAAAACAAGCTAGGTTAGTGTATACAGTCAATGAAAACATCGAGGTTAGTGAAGTATACAGTCAATGAAAAAGCGAGGTTAGTGAAGTATACAGTCAATGAAAACATGGAGCGAGGTTAGTGAAGTATACAGTCAATGAAAACATGTAGCTAGGTTAGTGAAGTATACAGTCAATGAAAACATGGAGAGAGGTTAGTGAAGTATACAGTCAATGAAAACATGGAGCTAGGTTAGTGAAGTATACAGTCAATGAAAACATGGAGCGAGGTTAGTGAAGTATACAGTCAATCAACTAGGTTATGAAGGTCAAAGGTTAGTGAAGTATACAGTCAATGAAAACATGGATGAAAACATGTAGCTAGGTTTGGTATACAGTCAATGAAGTATACAGTCAATGAAAACATTAGCTAAGTGAAGTAACAGTCAATGAAAACATGTAGCTAGGTTAGTGAAGTATACAGTCAATGAAAACATGTAGCTAGGTTAGTGAAGTATACAGTCAATGAAAACATGGAAGGTTAGTGAAGTATACAGTCAGCTAGGTTAGTGAAGTATACAGTCAATGAAAACATGTTATGAAAGTATACAGTCAATGAAAACATGTAGCTAGGTTAGTGAAGTATACAGTCAATGAAAACATGTAGCTAGGTTAGTGAAGTATACAGTCAATGAAAACATGGAGCTAGGTTAGTGAAGTATACAGTCAATGAAAACATGTAGCTAGGTTAGTGAAGTATACAGTCAATGAAAACATGTAGCTAGGTTAGTGAAGTATACAGTCAATGAAAACATGTAGCGAGGTTAGTGAAGTATACAGTCAATGAAAACATGGAGCTAGGTTAGTGAAGTATACAGTCAATGAAAACATGGAGCTAGGTTAGTGAAGTATACAGTCAATGAAAACATGGAGCTAGGTTAGTGAAGTATACAGTCAATGAAAACATGGAGCGAGGTTAGTGAAGTATACAGTCAATGAAAACATGGAGCTAGGTTAGTGAAGTATACAGTCAATGAAAACATGGAGCTAGGTTAGTGAAGTATACAGTCAATGAAAACATGGAAGGTTAGTGAAGTATACAGTCAATGAAAACATGGAGCTAGGTTAGTGAAGTATACAGTCAATGAAAACATGGAGAGAGGTTAGTGAAGTATACAGTCAATGAAAACATGGAGCTAGGTTAGTGAAGTATACAGTCAATGAAAACATGGAGCTAGGTTAGTGAAGTATACAGTCAATGAAAACATGGAGCTAGGTTAGTGAAGTATACAGTCAATGAAAACATGTAGCTAGGTTAGTGAAGTATACAGTCAATGAAAACATGGAGCTAGGTTAGTGAAGTATACAGTCAATGAAAACATGGAGCTAGGTTAGTGAAGTATACAGCCAATGAAAACATGGAGCTAGGTTAGTGAAGTATACAGTCAATGAAAACATGGAGCTAGGTTAGTGAAGTATACAGCCAATGAAAACATGGAGCTAGGTTAGTGAAGTATACAGTCAATGAAAACATGGAGCTAGGTTAGTGAAGTATACAGTCAATGAAAACATGGAGCTAGGTTAGTGAAGTATACAGTCAATGAAAACATGTAGCTAGGTTAGTGAAGTATACAGTCAATGAAAACATGTAGCTAGGTTAGTGAAGTATACAGTCAATGAAAACATGGAGCTAGGTTAGTGAAGTATACAGTCAATGAAAACATGTAGCTAGGTTAGTGAAGTATACAGTCAATGAAAACATGTAGCTAGGTTAGTGAAGTATACAGTCAATGAAAACATGGAGCTAGGTTAGTGAAGTATACAGTCAATGAAAACATGGAGCGAGGTTAGTGAAGTATACAGTCAATGAAAACATGGAGCTAGGTTAGTGAAGTATACAGTCAATGAAAACATGGAGCTAGGTTAGTGAAGTATACAGTCAATGAAAACATGGAGCTAGGTTAGTGAAGTATACAGTCAATGAAAACATGGAGCGAGGTTAGTGAAGTATACAGTCAATGAAAACATGGAGCGAGGTTAGTGAAGTATACAGCCAATGAAAACATGGAGCGAGGTTAGTGAAGTATACAGTCAATGAAAACATGTAGCTAGGTTAGTGAAGTATACAGTCAATGAAAACATGGAGCTAGGTTAGTGAAGTATACAGTCAATGAAAACATGGAGCGAGGTTAGTGAAGTATACAGTCAATGAAAACATGAGCTAGGTTAGTGAAGTATACAGTCAATGAAAAAACAGGTTGTGAAGTATACAGTCAATGAAAACATTAGGTTAGTGAAGTATACAGTCAATGAAAACATGGAGCTAGGTTAGTGAAGTATACAGTCAATGAAAACATGGAGAGGTTAGTGAAGTATACAGTCAATGAAAACATGGAGCTAGGTTAGTGAAGTATACAGTCAATGAAAACATGTAGCTAGGTTAGTGAAGTATACAGTATAATAATGTCAGCTTTGCTAACCACAGTGTTGTGCAACGTGTGTAATGCAATGCAGAGTATTTTTTACTTGTGTAAGAAATGTGCTGAAGTATTTATGATGTTGTGCACCGTTGGCCAGACATGTTTAACTTGCCATTGAATCTATAAGGGTTGAGGGAGGGAGGGAGGGAGGGAGGGAGGGAGGGAGGAGGGAGCAGGAAAGTGTTGATGGAGAGGAGGAGGTAGAGACTAATATGAAAGAGACGGGGGAGGAAGAGAAAGAAATTGAAGAACTTGTTTTCCCTCTTCTGCAATACGATCAAGGCTTTCGGGAACCATGCCAAGTACACTTGCAGCTTGTTATCCAGTGAATGATAATTACAAATGTAAATTATAAACTGCCTTTCTCTCCCAAGGTGCAATGCAACCTAGTAGTAAGCAGAGATGGATCTTGACATCGGAGAAAGCACAGTTGGCGAAGAATCTTCAGTCTGACACAAATAACATTCTGTCCTTTCTGACTTTACTAGAACCAGCCTTACAGAGAATTCAGTCAAAGATGAATCTGGCAATATAGAGAATAGAGAGAAGAAAAGGAAGGAAGGGTAATGATTTTACGACATCTGTCAGGGACAATGAACCTCTGGCAGCCACAGTATCTTTGTAGTGGTGTGAAGGGGGGGGGTTATGGGGCAATACAGTGAAACGAACTTTGCAAGCTGCTGCACACAACTCTCTCTCTGGTATATTTCAGGCCCACCACAAGAAAAGGGCCTGCTCAGGCCACATCCCAACATGCTATCCCAGCTCTCACTACCAGCCTGATGAATGTCAGAAGATCTTATTCCTTCAAACGGGCGCTTAACGAATATCAGGTCTGCTTCGCCTTCACATCCAGCCTTTCTCACTAGGCTCTGATGTTTAATCTTCCTCTCCCTCCATCTCCATCTCTTTCACTCATTGACCCCCGTTGTCTGAGATTGATGGTTTTGACCGAGTTTGCCCCCTGCTAGGACAGCGTGAGGGCCATACCATTAGAGAACCGCAGCCAGGGGAATGAGGGAAAGATGACACAGTGTTAAGATCGTAGAAGTGACGGGGGATCAAATTACTGCTCTGTGGGGGGATCAAATGGAGATAGATGTGATTTAGTAGATGTCTGCAGTGAGCACACACACACACACACACACACACACACACCCCTGTCCTTTCGCTGGAGATAAGGGCTCTTGACATTGGGCCCTGGGCCTGGGAGGCCCTGTGAAGCTGTAATTGCTGAAGCTTCACGACTCTCTCTCATGCAGGCTAGACCTTTAAACCCATCTCAGGCCTCCACCTGACTGATGAGTGACAGGACCGACCCTCCTTTCTGTTTCTCCTAGCTTGTTGGAACTTTCTTTTCCATCCCTCTCTCCTTTTGGTTCCCCCTGTTTTCCTCTATGTCTTGAGAAGAAAGAGAGGGATAGAGAGCGAGAGAGCAGGGGGAGAGAGAAAGGCCTTTCATTTCTCCGCTCCTCTTCGTTTACATTTTCAGCCACATGTTCTTCTTGCACAGTGTTCCACCAAGACGTTGCCATGCGTCCTCTCCTCTACCACAGCCTAGCTAGGCTAGCCCCTGGCCCGAAGCACCAGCAGTGACACACATTCATCCCTTTTTATAATAGATACGGTCACATTCAAACCCAGAGAGCACAGAGGTTAGAACTCTAGTTGTGTAATGAGAGTAGGAACAAAGAAAGCCCTACTCCCATAGAGATACATGTTGTTATATACTGTAAGTCCTCTCTAGTGTTCTGTGTCATTCTGTGCTGACTCCATCCACACATACAGTCAGTCCCTAGTCTGTTGAGAAATATATAGCTTTCCTAAAGGGGAAACGTCCTCTTAATCCAACGATGCAAAGGGCCGAGTGTTTGTAGACAGATGAGACTCGGAGGGAAGCTCCCTTTCAAACTGCTGCACATCTCAGGAATGTTTCAGGTTTAAACAGAGAGGAGGCAAAGAGACAGCAGAGAGGAAATGACTGAGGAGGAGAGAAGCTGACGCTCAACGGCTGCATTCCTCCCAGGATGACCTGGGTTCAACCACTGTC
Source organism: Oncorhynchus masou masou (assembly GCF_036934945.1). Classification (NCBI taxonomy): domain Eukaryota; kingdom Metazoa; phylum Chordata; class Actinopteri; order Salmoniformes; family Salmonidae; genus Oncorhynchus; species Oncorhynchus masou. The sequence goes on along the minus strand of NC_088225.1, from coordinate 27,618,417 downwards.
CCAAATCTTACAAATACTATGAGCGTTTGCCTTGGAGTGCCAGGTGGGCGTGGTTTCCACTTTTAGGACTTTTCTGTAGTATTTGAAATAGTATTTGAACCCAGGTGTGGAACAGTGGTTGAGGTGGTTGAGGCTCTATTCTCTACATTTCTATCTGCTCTGAACGTGTCACCTTTTATTTTTATTTCACCTTTATTTAACCAGGTTTAACCAGGTAGGCTAGTCGAGAACAAGTTCTCATTTACAACTGCGACATGGCCAAGATAAAGCAAAGCAGTGTGACACAGACAACAACACAGTTACACAATAAATAGGCCATAGTGGCGAAATAATTACAATATAGCAATTAAACACTGGAGTGATAGATGTGCAGAAGATGAGTGTACAAGTAGAGATGCTGAGGTGCAAAGGAGCAAAATAAATTAAATAAATAACAGTATGGGGGATGAGGTAGTTGGATGGGCTATTTACAGATGGGCTATGTACAGGTGCAGTGATCTGTGAACTGCTCTGACAGCTGGTGCTTAAAGTTAGTGAGGGAGGTAGAGTCTCCAGCTTCAGTGAGTTTTGCTGTCCCTTCCAGTCATTGGCAGCAGAGAACTGGAAGGAAAGGCGGCCAAAGTAGGAACTGGCTTTGGGGGTGACCAGTGAAATATACCTGCTGGAGCGCGTGTTACCGGTGGGTGCTACTATGGTGACCAGTGAGCTGAGATAAGGCGGGGCTTTACCTAGCAAAAACTTATAGATGACCTGGAGCCAGTGGGTTTGGCGACGAATATGTAGCGAGGGCCAGCCAACGAGAGCATACAGGTCGCAGTGGTGGGTAGTATATGGTTCTTTGGTGATAAAACGGATGGCACTGTGATAGACTGCATCAAGTTTGCTGAGTAGAGTGTTGGAGGCTATTTTGTAAATTACATCACCAAAGTCAAGGATCGGTAGGACGGTCAGTTTTACAAGGGTATGTTTGGCAGCATGAGTGAAGGATGATTTGTTGTGAAATAGGAAGCCTGCCCCAGCCTCATGGCTCCCTCTCTGCCTGCCCCAGCCTCATGGCTCCCTCTCTGCCTGCCCCAGCCTCATGGCTCCCTCTCTGCCTGCCCCAGCCTCATGGCTCCCTCTCTGCCTGCCCCAGCCTCATGGCTCCCTCTCTGCCTGCCCCAGCCTCATGGCTCCCTCTCTGCCTGCCCCAGCCTCATGGCTCCCTCTCTGCCTGCCCCAGCCTCATGGCTCCCTCTCTGCCTGCCCCAGCCTCATGGCTCCCTCTCTGCCTGCCCCAGCCTCATGGCTCCCTCTCTGCCTGCCCCAGCCTCATGGCTCCCTCTCTGCCTGCCCCAGCCTCATGGCTCCCTCTCAGATTCTCTGGACCCTGGTCAGAATGAGGCACAGTAAAATAAACATAGACCCCAGAGAGCAAGAATCACAACATTGGGTTTCTTAGGAAAATATTCCAAACTTCATCTACATAGCTGCCCTCTACGTCTCTCTCACATTCTTTCATGTCGGCCTCCCCTCTCTCTCCTCCTTTCCCGACACTCATACCTCCATCTATACCGCATGGCTCCCTTGATCTTGTGTATTCTGGCCCTGCTCCCTTACACCAGTCCCCCATCTCTTGCCTGTATCCTCCAGCACCTGATTGGCTTCCTCTGTTCAGGGAGAGGTGTGATTGGCTGATGTTTGTCTTGTACCACTTCAGACACATACCACACAAATGCATACTGCTGTATGTGTCTATGTTGTGACAGACCTGGGTTCAAATAGGATTTGTTTTCTTTTAAATACTTTGGGTATTCGATTGAGTCTGCCTGGAGTGCCAGATGATCGGGGATTGCACTTTAGGGACTATTCCATTGGTTCCATTGCGCCAGGCAAGCTTGCAAAATGTCTGTTTTTACCATCCTTCAACTGTTGCTAGTTTCTCTTTCCCCAGCCTTCATCCCCTGTTATTCTTTCCCCTTTTCTCTACACACAGCACAGCACATCCATCCAGCAGTACACACAGCACAGCACATCCATCCAGCCACACAGCACAGCACATCCATCCAGCCACACAGCAGATCCATCCAGCCACACAGCACAGCAGATCCATCCAGCCACACAGCACAGCAGATCCATCTAGCCACACAGCACAGCACATCCATCCAGCCACACAGCACAGCACATCCATCCAGCCACACAGCACAGCACATCCATCCAGCCACACAGCACAGCACATCCATCCAGCCACACAGCACAGCACATCCATCCAGCCACACAGCAGATCCATCCAGCCACACAGCACAGCAGATCCATCCAGCCACACAGCACAGCAGATCCATCCAGCCACACAGCACAGCACATCCATCCACACAGCACAGCACATCCAGCCACACAGCACAGCACATCCAGCCACACAGCACAGCACATCCAGCCACACAGCACAGCACATCCATCCAGCCACACAGCACAGCACATCCATCACACAGCACATCCATCCACACAGCACATCCATCCAGCCACACAGCACAGCACATCCAGCCACACAGCACAGCAGATCCATCCAGCCACACAGCACAGCACATCCATCCAGCCACACAGCACAGCACATCCATCCAGCCACACAGCACAGCACATCCATCCAGCCACACAGCACAGCCATCCAGCCACACAGCACAGCAGATCCATCCAGCCACACAGCACAGCACATCCATCCAGCCACACAGCACAGCACATCCATCCAGCCACACAGCACAGCAGATCCATCTAGCCACACAGCACAGCAGAGCCATCCAGCCACACAGCAGATCCATCCAGCCACACAGCAGATCCATCCAGCCACACTCTCTTCTCGGTCTTTCCATCTACCTCTTCATCATTTCCCAACCCTGTAATACTACCAGCCTTCCTGCTTTTTATTATAGGCTGTATATCAGAAGAGCCCGGGTTCGTGTCTCTCTGTTGACTTTATGGCTGAACCGAAGGCAAAACTCAAGCCACATTTTAGAAACTTCCGCAAAGGCACACATAAGCCGAATGAAGTCATAGTTAAGAACCTGCTAGTAGAAAACTCTATTTAATTTAGAATAACTTTCTTCTCCTGTGAGGGAAGTTCTATCCACATGTAATGTTGAAGAGCAGTTCAGACGGACCACCAGCTACATGAGCATGGGCAGAAATCCATTACAACCCACTGAATTCCATTATCAGTCCATTTAAATGTGTTCCCTCAGGCGTTGTGTTTAAACCCATGGGATAACTGCGACCCCTCACCCCTACTACCCATTACACTGTGGTCAAATGGCAGACTGTACCTCCATCAGATGCTATCTTCAATCTCTGAACGAGATTTTCCAGAAACAATTACTAGGCCTATACCTAATGCTGATTAAGTCCAACACAGTACTTTTTGCATTGTTGGCAAAAAGAAAAGCTAAGTTAGTAGTTTTTGCACTGTTGGCAGAAGTTAAGAGGTATTTCTCACGGAGTTAGCAGGTGTTGGCTGTTGATAGCTGTTAGTGAGTTAGCTGCTGGTTACTTTGTTAACCTGACCCAATGGCACAATACTAAAGCTACTTTATTGGTGTTTGGCTGGATAACAATACATCTCTGCCCAGCCTTGGCTTTAACATGTAATGACTTGGAACATAACAATAGGAATGTGTAGCTCAGGGAATGCATCCAAGATATTACCACTATACCCTCTTCTTTAACGTAATCCGGTTTCAAGGAACTACAGGGGAAAACATTTTCATTTCAAGGGTCCTGATTTCCAGGAGGAGAAGAAAGAGGAAAGAGAGGTGAAAGAGGAGGAAGATGCATACCAGTGGTGGTGTGATGTGGAGGGATGATACTGGGCTAGAAACTAACCCCCCGCCTCCCTCTTCCCCCCGCCTCCCTCTCCCTCTTCCCCCCCGCCTCCCTCTTCCCCCCCGCCTCCCTCTTCCCCCCCTTCCCCCGCCCTCTCCCTCTTCCCCCGCCTCCCTCTTTCCTCTTCCCCCCGCCTCCCTCTTCCCTCCGCCTCCCAGCCCTTACATCTCCTCTCCAACTCTTGACATTCGAGGCCGTGTTTTTCAGTAAAGAAAATGTACAAGCGAAATAAAGAACAGCAAAAGAGAGCAGGGAAACTCCAGAGGGGGGAAACAGATCGCAGATATGCAGTGGAAGTGGACCTCGGTGGCTCCGTTTCAACCCTAATATCTACTTGGCACAAGCCCTGTGCATCTCTGCTAGTTTTATATGGCCGCAACTAAAACCGGCTTTTGGAGGAAAAGATCGCATGGCTGCCAGTGAATTAATGAAACGCCAGCCGCAAGAATGCAAAAAACCTGCTCTGTTTCCTTCTGCAAAGTTCATCATATGTCATGGCCATCATCAGCGGGGGCTCAGTGATTATAACAGTTGTATTACACACAGGCTCATACAGCTTGTGTTACCTGCTGAGAATAGGAGCTACAACGAGACAGAACAGAGATAGAGTGAGGGATAAAGGTGAAGATGATGATGGTTCATTCATCGTTAGAGAGACAAGTAAGCAGAGAGAACTTTTCGGACAGATAAACTTGGATAAAGGACTCTCCAGACTCTGGGAACAACGTGGCAATGGCACACAACAAAACAACCAGATTATTCTTCAATGTGACGCAGAAGCAACTAGACCAAGTTGAATCAATTCAATCAGTAATGAACTAGAACAGCGTGATTAGCTGTAAGATTATGACTTGTTGTGGGCAGGCGGCTACAGTATGACCTAGTGCAGGATGAGATAATGTGTCTCTCTGCAGGCAAAAGACTCATTTATCAAAGAGTTAGATAGAGGAACCTTGAGAATGACAGGCAATGTTTGGAAAAAGTGGAAGTGTAAGGGCGCTAGTTACCGTAACCATGGTGACACTATCTCTGTAGCTCAGGGATGTGTTTTCAGATGGGAGAGTGTGATCTCTGCCTCACAATGTTGCTACAAGGTTGCAGCAAAGTTGTGCATTGGCTGCACGGGTGGGTCAGTGCTACAAGTGAGTAACGACAGACAGCGAGGCGGAAAGGAAAATTAAAATGGGAAAGTCTCAGTCATTGTCGAGGATGTTTTTAGTGTTGTACTCTTTCAACCCCTCAAGCACCTCAGAACAGAGTTCTCTGGGAGTATTATGGGTACATTTGTCAGGACAAACCCTACAATACAAGAACAATTCAGGTCATACCCCAAACAGGAACCAGTACCATTAAAACAGCACTTAAGAAACTCCCTTAAGTGAACAAATTCAACCTGAACGTGTCTGCAATTTCCACTCACACAGCAAGCAGCCCCCCCCCCAATCAACTTAAATCATGACATTTTTTCTAAATGTTGAAACCTGCTTTCCAAATAAAAGCAGAATGAAAGAGAAAGTAAAAACACTGCAGGTGGAGAAGATGAACAGTTGAATATAAATCAGGTGATTGTGTCTGCGTGGCTCATGTTTAAAGGGAGAGAAAATAATGGCCACCGTCGCAGTCTCCCTGCAGTGTCCAATAAAACTAAGCTTGGCGTATTTCACCCCGACATGAACTGCGGATATTAAAACCCCCACGCTGTCCTTATAAGCCCAGAGAGCGAGAGAGAGAAAGGTAGGGAGGGAGAGAAAGAGAGAAGTAGGGAGAGAGAGAAGGGGAGGACAGAAGGAAGGAAGAAAGATTGAAAATCTGTATTTTAGGGAGAGAGAGAAGGGGAGGACAGAAGGAAGGAAGAAAGATTGAAAATCTGTATTTTACTCTCTCCTCGCTCAAGGCCACTAACCCATGCGATTACTCCTTGGAACGAAGGATGATAAACGTCTTCAATGACTCACTTGAGCGGCTCATCTTCCCTTTATATGCCATCCATTCCCCCCTCTTTCTTTCCTCCCTTCCCTCGCTCTCTTTCAACTCAAGTCTAAGTTATGTGATCTTACAGGTGTCCTGTCTCGGGCCTGAATATGCTGGGTCTCAAGTGAATCCGGGGTGTAAATTACTTGACATGCCCATGTGACACTATCCTCTCTTTGGATACAAAAGCGCCTCTCTCAGCATCTCTGAGTTTCTACTGTATTTCTCAGATGTGTTTAGTAAGGAGCGTTGGCCAAAGTTTTGAGTAATGTGATTTATACTGAGCGTTTGTCAGGAAAGCAGCTCCAGGATATCGATAACGACACAAGTTTAGAGCACTGCAAGCTAAATCACACACAGATGCATGCACACATGCACTATATCGTATATCACATAATTACAGTCACAAACAGAGACTTGGTACAGTTGTAAAAGTGGAGAAATTAAAGGGAAACAAGGAGAAGTTTGTACTGCAGCATTAAGACTTGTTCTGTTTTACACTGAGACACACAATCACACACACTTGCTCTCATGTCAATCCTCCAGATCAAATGTTTTTTTGTCACAGGTATAAAACAGCTAACAGCAGGTATAAAACCGTTAACAGCAGGTATAAAACCACTAACAGCAGGTATAAAACCACTAACAGCAGGTATAAAACAGCTAATAGCAGGTATAAAACCACTAAAAGCAGGTATAAAACCGTTGACAGCAGGCATAAAACCGTTGACAGCAGGCATAAAACCACTAACAGCAGGTATAAAACAGCTAATAGCAGGTATAAAACCACTAAAAGCAGGTATAAAACTGTTGACAGCAGGCATAAAACCGTTGACAGCAGGTATAAAACCATAAACGACAGGTATAAAACCACTAACAGCAGGTATTAAACCACTAACAGCAGGTATAAAACCATAAACGACAGGTATAAAACCACTAACAGCAGGTATTAAACCACTAACAGCAGGTATAAAACCACTAACAGCAGATATAAAACCACTAACAGCAGGTATAAAACCGTTGACAGCAGGTATAAAACCGTTGATAGCAGGTATTAAACCGTTGATAGCAGGTATTAAACCACTAACAGCAGGTATTAAACCACTAACAGCAGGTATAAAACCATTAACAGCAGGTATAAAACCACTAACAGCCGGTATTAAACCACTAACAGCCGGTATAAAACCACTAACAGCAGGTATAAAACTGTTGACAGCAGGTATAAAACCATTGACAGCAGGTATAAAACTACTAACAGCAGGTATAAAACCACTAAGAGCCAGTATTAAACCACTAAGAGCCAGGTATTAAACCACTAACAGCCAGTATTAAACCACTAACAGCAGGTATAAAACCACTAACAGCAGGTATAAAACCACTAACAGCCAGTATTAAACCACTAACAGCAGGTATAAAACCACTAACAGCAGGTATAAAACCACTAACAGCAGGTATTAAACCACTAACAGCAGGCATTAAACCCCTAACAGCAGGCATTAAACCGCTAACAGCCAGTATTAAACCACTAACAGCAGGTATAAAACCACTAACAGCAGGTATAAAACCACTAACAACAGGTATTAAACCACTACATCTACCGCAAAAATGCAGTACAATATCCATATCAATAATAATAGAAAAGTTGAATCTAAAATAATAAGTCAGAGGAAGGTAGTATCCATAGTAACAAAACAGATCTAATAAGATATACAGTATAGATGATGAATGTGTAATGATCAAGTAGAACTGTGTTCCAAATGTAAAGTGGTTAGTGTGTGTGTGTGTGTGTGTGTGTGTGTGTGTGTGTGTGTGTGTGTGTGTAGTTGTGTGCAAGGGTTGGACGTGTGGAGAGTCAGTGTAAACAGTCTCTACGGTGCAGTTCTGAGCAGGTAAACAGCTAGGGTTAGTTGTTTAACAGTCTGATGGCCTGTTGGTCCGAGACCCGATGCTCTGTTATCATTTGCCAGATGGCAACAGTCCGTGGCTTGGGTGACTGGAGTTCTTGACAGGCTTCATCGCCTCCCTCAGACATCGTAATCTGAACAATTTGTGTGTGTGTTTGTGTGTGTGTCTCTAACGTGGTTTTCACAGGCTAAAAGAGTTTGTCGTAAACATGGAGAAAATGGTTAAATGTGCTTCCCGTTCAACCACAGTGAGGGGAGAACTGTAAATGGTAGTGGGTGGGCTGGATAGACCCTGAGAGAGAGACAGACAGACACAGAGAGAGAGACAGACAGACACAGAGAGAGAGAGACAGACAGACACAGAGAGAGAGAGACAGACAGACACAGAGAGAGAGACAGACAGACACAGAGAGAGACCGACAGACACACAGAGAGAGAGACAGACAGAGAGAGAGACAGACAGAGACACAGAGATAGAGATAGAGACAGGACAGGACAGGAAGGAAGGGGACACAGAAAGAGGGAGACAGACATACCTAGAGAGTGAGAGTGAGAGAGACAGAGAGACACATAAATGTGTTTACCAGTCCACAGCACCAAGTACTACCAGGATCTATAGCAAGGTTTATGTTAATGAAGCAGCTACCAAACCTGCTACCACAGTAACTAACAATATGCTTGAGGAAAACACCTCAGAAAGGAAAACAACATCCAGGATCCACTGTGTCTGATACAATACTATCAAGTTCAAGTCACCTTGGTCAGAGTGTGGCTCCATTATATTGCTACTCTCTATCGACGGGAACTTTCTTTCCCCTGAGTGCAGTGGAAAATGACTCAAAGCCCTGAGGTCACTGCCGTACCACGGCCCATTGTTTGAGGAGCCCTGTGTCAAGAGACCACGTCTTTGATCCTTCATGTGTGCTCAGACGACGATAATAACGCCACATATTGTGCTCACCACATGAAAAAAGAGAAACTAATACATCATAAAGATCTATACAGATTTGTGACGCATTATACAGATCTGAAGGGTAGTTATAGTACAGAATTGCTGTATATCTCAATTTAGCACTTCTACACCTCTATGCCCTATACTTCTAGTTTGTCTCTATATCCTATACTTCTAGGTTGTCTCTATGTCCTACATCTCTAGGTTGTCTCTGGATATCCTATACTTCTAGGCTGTCTCTATGTCCTGTACTTCTAGGGTGTCTCTATGTCCTACACCTCTAGGGTGTCTCGATGTCCTAAATTTCAGGTTGTCTCTATGTTCTATATCTCTAGGTTGTCTTTATGTCCTATAATTCTAGGTTGTCTCTATGTCCTACATCTCTAGGTTGTCTATATGTCATACATCTCTAGGTTGTCTCTATGTCCTACATCTCTAGGTTGTCTATATGTCATACATCTCTAGGTTGTCTCTATGTCCTACATCTCTAGGTTGTCTCTATATCCTATACTTCTAGGCTGTCTCTATGTCCTGTACTTCTAGGGTGTCTCTATGTCCTACACCTCTAGGGTGTCTCGATGTCCTACACTTCAGGTTGTCTATATGTTCTACATCTCTAGGTTGTCTATATGTTCTACATCTCTAGGTTGTCTCTATGTCCTACATCTCTAGGGTGTCTCTATGTCCTACACCTCTAGGGTGTCTTGATGTCCTAGAACTTCAGGTTGTCTATATGTCCTACATCTCTAGGTTGTCTCTATGTTCGACACCTCTAGGTTGCCTTCCTTTCCCATGTCCTTCACAGTTTCCAGCAAGACATGACAAAGATAAGACTCTGTCTGTGTATATCTATTACCCAGTGGCCCTGCATTTAAAGCATCTCTTTCTATAGCTGACCTTGTCCTTGATCTGTCCTTTCAGGCTGAGAGAGGAGACAGAGTGACTCCAGTGGCACCATGAAGGCCTTCTTCCTCCCTCCGCTGACGCCCTTCCTCCTTCTCCTCTTGATCCGGCTCCCTGGCAGGACTCTGGCCAGCGACTGTCCCCAGGACTGCACCTGCTCCACCCCAGAATCCATCTTCTGTTTCCAGCGCCGCTCTGCCACCATGCCCAAAGACGTCCCGGAACCCACCAAGAACCTCTACCTCTTCGCCAACGGCATCGAGACACTGGCGGAGGAAGACTTTCTGGGCATGGAGAGCCTGGAGATGCTGGATCTGAGTCAGAACAAAGTCACGGTACTGCCTGACCGGGTGTTTGAGCCTCTGACTTCCCTGAGGAACTTGGACCTCTCAGCCAACCAGATCACCCATCTGTCAGAGGAGAGCTTTGCGGGCATGGCCCTACTGGAGAGGCTGTACCTCTACAGCAACCACATCCGGACTATACACCCTGCCGCCTTCCACGGCCTGGAGCAGCTGCTGGAGCTCAAGCTGCAGGGAAACCAGCTCACCTCGCTCCCCGCCCTAGCCATGCCCAGACTGCTGCTGCTGGACCTCCGCTTCAACACCCTCCCATCCCTGGGGTCAGCCGACCTCCAGATGCCCAACCTGGAGTCTCTGAAGCTGGCCGGCCTGGGCCTCGAAAGCCTGAACGAGGACCTGATGGCCAGCCTGGGGAACCTCCACGAACTGGACATCTCTGGCAACGAGCTGGGCTCCTTCCCCCTGGCGCTGAGGGAGGCCCAGGGCCTGATCTACCTGAGCCTGGCCGGGAACCCCATGGGCCCACTGAAGCTGGAGGACCTGAAGAACCTGAGCGAGCTCCAGGAGTTGGACATCAGCAACCTGAGTCTGCAGGGCTTGCCTGACGGGTTCGCACAGCTTTTCCCTCACCTGACTAAGCTGACAGTGGCCGAGAACCCTTTCAACTGCCTGTGCACCCTGGCCTGGTTTCCCGGGTGGCTCAGGAACCAGGGGGTGACTCTAGGCAGGACGGAGGAGACCCGCTGCCACTTCCCTCCCCTCAACGCTGGGAAGGTGCTGGAGAGGCTGGAGCACAGGGAGTTTGGCTGCCCCACCACCACTACTGTCACCGCTAGCACAGCCAGAACCAGCACCACCATGCCCCCTCCAGTCACCACCCTGCCTAGCACCTTCCCAGCCATCCCTGCACCCGGGCCCAGTGAGGAGGACAACTCAACTGGGACAGACAGCCAGCCCCCGCTCCCCGACCCTGCCTCTCCCAGCAGCAGCAGCCAGGACCCAGAGGTGGACTTCTTCTGCCCTTCCCAGACCTGCTTGAATGGGGGCACCTGTCGGCTGGACGGGCAAGGCCATCTGGAGTGCACCTGCCCTCGTGGCTTCTACGGCACCTATTGCGAGAACCGCCACCACTTCCACCCCCCTCCCGATCAGGACCACAATGACAACAACAATTACATTTCCACGGCAACTGTCACCGCCGATGCCCCCGACATCAGCTCGCGCCTGGTGACCAGCTCCTCCATCCTGCTGGACCTGCACCGCTACATCAAGGTCCGGCCCTACATCCGCGGCATCCGTCTGACATACCGCAACCTGTCGGGGCCCGACCGGCGTCCCATGCAGCTCAGCGTGCCCGCTTCCTACCCGGAGTACACCCTGAGGGGGCTGCGGCCCAACTCCACCTACACAGTGTGCGCCAGCCCGCTGGGCGACCTCAGCGGTGGGGACAGCGTCTGCACGGTGGCCCACACAGCGGCCCAGCAGCACACTGCCACAGGGAGGCAGGTGGAGGACAAGAGGCTGACCACCATGCTGGTTCCAGCTCTGGCCATCCTGCTGCTCCTAGTCCTGATTGCAGCCGCCGTGGGGATGGTGTGCTACATGAGGAGGAAACGGGCCAAGGGCCACCTGGATCTGGAATGTGAGCCAGCCCAGCTGGAGCTGGAGGGAGTCAAGGCTGGTTCCAACGTTGGAGGGTTGATGCCCCAAAAGCAGCCGGAGCCGGCTGTGGTTCAAAATGGCGGCCTGGAGTACGAGGTGCTGCTAATACAGGATCATTGCTCGCCGAACAACAACATGGCTCTCTCTCATCAGCCCTCTTATTTCTGACGCCCATCTCTGTTGCTACTCAGACCCAGAGGGTCAGACTAAATACCTCTAGCTACTCCTTCCCTCACGGACTAGACACCAGCTAGTTGTTGGTGACAGTGGAGGAGAAAGAGAGGACCGGCCAGCCATGTGTCAGCAATTGAGAAACAGAACAAATATTAAACTGTGCAGACACTAAAATATGTTTGAAAGGATTATTTGAAAATAAGGGAGCCTTTTAAAGTGCCTTTATTCTTATTTCCACACGTCCTGCTTTGTTTCTACAATCATATTGCTGGACTGGCGCCCCGCGGCTCGCTACTGAGTGTGCCCACTCTCCACAGCAGGTCAAAGGTCAAGCGAGACTGGGCCAGGCAGAGAGACATCAGGGTAGTGACCTAATCCCTGCTGTGTCTACTCTAAAATGGGCTCTGCACTGAAATGGGGGTGTATTGCTGTGCACCCCTTGTGATACCTGAACTATGTAAAAAGAGTATAAGCAATGATTTTGCTCCGTAGCACCTCAGCACTACCCCAGTGGCGCTTGCTGTGAATGACATCCGAGTCACCAAATGAAGAGAACTTTTCCCAGTAATTGAAAAGCCTGACATTTATCATGCTTTGTTTCAGCTGTATTGCTTAGTGAAATTGTACTTTTTTTGTTGTGTTTGTAAATGTTTTTATACTCTTGCTGTTGTTGTTGTTCTGTAAGTATGTGACTGTTACCACCCTTCATCCCCCCTTAACTGCTTGTGATTTAACAGACAGATTAAACCCCAGATTCAAATCTTTGAAGATTAAAACTCGTTTGTACCAGCAAAGTCAATCAAAGGCTTTACCCTACGAATGTCAGACAGTCTAAGCAGTTGTAAGTCTCGTACTAAATCCCCTCTCCATTCTCTGGCCCTCAACCCCGCCCCCCACACACAAAAAGCACCGGTAAACTTTTTCAGTTGGCTGAAACCTTTACATTTGCTTCTGTGCTGCAGCGAACTTCAAGCATCCCCTGAGCCTGCCTCAGATCAACCACACACACATGATTACTACAGAGAGAAAGGGGAAAAATAAACAGTTCATTTATAAAGGCTTTTTGAATTGTTTATGTCCCCAAGAGGGAACACAGTTACTTCAGTAAACCGCAATTCACAAGAACGCACTTAGCCTAGCTTAGCCTAGCATCTCAGAGAGAGATGCTTGTGGATTTCCCTCAGGCAGAATTAGCCTCTATGGTGCTTTGTTGTGCACCATTAACTGGTCTTTGGAAAAAAGAGGGTCCCACGTCTTGCTCACTTGCAGCCAAGCAGACTATGAAAAGTCCAAGCGTAGCATATAGTTGAAGGTTTTATATGGGCTCTGTCTGGGACGAGGGACATTGAGGAAAAAATGTGTACACCAAACTAGAATATGCTGAAACACCAGTGTTGAGATTCAAATCTCAGAATGTGAAAACAGTCTAAGTAACTTTTATGTGTCTGGCGCTACCTGCCTGCCCCCGATGAGGATCTCAGTGCCGACTACAGTATGAAGATCTCTGTCGGTAAACAGATCAGTGATAATGTGGAAGCATGTCCCGTCTTGTGCACAGAGAGGCAGACATCAAGTCACTGTCATGCTTCAGTAGTACTGTATCCCCCACTAAACACACACACACACACACCGCACACACATATGCCCACCTACTCCATCCACTACATTTAAAGACATTCTCTAGTACTTTTGTATAGTTTTTGCCATTAGTTCTGAAAGTAGCATTCATGAGACAAAAGTGGTCCCTGTGTACTACGTTGCGTGTACTACGTGCAGATATGTGCCCCACGTAATTTCTCTTTCTCATTCTGCATCTAGCTAGCTAACGCTCAAATGGCAAGGGGCTAAAGCTCATTGGCTAGAACTTGAATTGCTAGGGGGAAAATGTAGAGAAAATGGAGCAGCACAGCTTCGAGAAAAAGTTCCTTTTAAACAAGGCATTAAATGGCTAATTGAGGTAAGACAGTAATTCTGTGAATAGAGTATGCATTTTGAACCACACATTGACACATCCAGCCCAAAGTGGGAGGTTTAACAAATACTGAGCAGTCGCTAAAGTTCCAGAGCATGTATTTAAAGCTCCTGAAATGGGCATGTCAAGACAAGGGTCCCCTCTTCTAACATGCTTAGTGACCAGGCGGTGTACATTATGACTATTATTTTAGTGAAAACAACACAGGAGATTAAGATTGGAAGGGAAGGAAGGGTTGGTGGATGCTGTCTACCACTAAATCTTATACCATCTAAACAAATACTTAGGCCTCAATATTTAACACTTAAAATTACATCTGTTTAAAGTGTGTAAAACTACCAAAAAACTTAACTGGAATACTTGGTTTTACAATACAAAAAACATTGAAAATATCCAGAAATATTTTTGATATTATTCCTAATTTCCCTGTTTATTTTGGGAAGCTTTTCGTTGTTACTGTTCATCTCTTTCAATGTCCTTTTGAATTAAGTGAACATATTTTTATGAGCAAAAAAAGACAATGTTGACATTATTAAAAAAGTTTAAATAAAAACTGAAAACAAACATTTGAGGTTACGTCTGTTTGATTCTTCTAAATCAGGGCTCTCCAACCCTGTTCCTGGAGAGTTAGTCCAGTAGGTTAACTCCAACCCTGTTCCTGGAGTGTTAGTCCAGTAGGTTTTAACTCCAACCCTGTTCCTGGAGAGTTAGTCCAGTAGGTTTTAACTCCAACCCTGTTCCTGGAGAGTTAGTCCAGTAGGTTTTAACTCCAACCCTGTTCCTGGAGAGTTAGTCCAGTAGGTTTTAACTCCAACCCTGTTCCTGGAGAGTTAGTCCAGTAGGTTTTAACTCCAACCCTGTTCCTGGAGAGTTAGTCCAGTAGGTTTTTAACTCCAATACTGGACTGTTGCTCTCCAGGAACAGGGTTGGAGAGCCCTGTTCTAAATCGTCTGTTTTTCTCTGTCCCAGTAGAACATTTGACTGGCAGTGGAGCAATAGATGAAGTCTATCATCAACTTCACCTCCTTCATTCATCCATCACTCTGGGAAGCGAGGGAAGAAGGGGCCAGCGGGAAGAGAAGGAGGCATGATTGAGCCAGTTATTAAACCTGTCAGGATGTCAAGTCTGGCAGGCAGTTTGCAACCCCCCCCCACACACACACACAGACACTCACGTACCTCTTTGCTTCCTCCCCACACATACACACCGATGTGTGAGCCTGAGAGAGAACACATTGTTTTTATGTATCCGTATCTGTTAGCTCTTCCATGTCCTTGGATCTGACTACCACCACCTCCAAGAAGTGCTTCATTAATAATCCAATGTATCCAGAGTGTTACATTCCTCCCTCCAGCAGAGCACCACCCAACACAAACTTCTCACCAGACTGTTTAGGGGGGGTCTTGGTATTTTTCCCTCAATAGCTGGAGGCGAAGGTAAAAAATATGATTGAAACCACACAGAGGCTAAATATTAATAGTGATTTGTACCGCAGACAGGGTCCCTGACCCTGGGCTAAAGGGTTAGCATTGTTTGTTAGCGTATATAATATATTAACCTCTGACCATACACAAGTTTACAGGTACAGGCTTGGCAGGGGCTGACTGTACAGTATGTCCACACACACACAGCTTGGCTCAGGTACAGGCATCCAGCTGCTAGCTGTTGTGCTCAGTCCCAGCACCAACACAAACACATAAAACAGCTACACTGCGGACCTGAAGACACCTATTATTTCACTTGGTTCTGAGTGAAAACAAGCGAGTCACCAGTAACACACACGCAGCAGGTTCAGCCTTTGTTTTTCAAACATTTTCTTCTTCTCTTGTCTCCCTCCCTCTCACCTCATATGTTGGAATAGTTGGGGGAAAAAATCAGTATTCTGCCTCGCAGAGTTAACCCAGGTTCAACTGGAGTCTCAAACAATCACGTATGTGACGGTGACAACTAATACTTGAGCTCTGTGTGGATAAGAAAGAAAGAAAGAGAGAGAGAGAGAGAGAGAGAGAGAGAGAAAGAGAGAGAGAGAGAGAGAGAGAGAAAGAGAGAGAGAAAGAGAGAGAGAGAGAGAGAGAGAGAGAGAAAGAAAGAAAGAAAGAAAGAGAAAGAAAGAGGGAAAGAGAGAGAGAGGTAAAGAGAGAGAGGGAAGGAAAAAGAGAGAGAAAGGGAAGGAAAGAGAGAGAGGGAAGGAAAGAGAGGGAGAGGGAAGGAAAGAGAGGGAGAGGGAAGGAAAGAGAGAAAGAGGGAAGGAAAGAGAGAGCGAGTGAGAGGGAAAGAGAGAGAGAGAAAGAAAGAAACACAGGGAGAGCAAGTGTCTGTTTCTCTCTTTTCCTTCTGTGAAACAGGCCTCTTTTCTTCCCCTTGGCTTTAACAAACCTGGCCTCTGGCGAGGGGCCAACCCCGACGCTGCTCAAGCTGCATGCGCCAATCAAAGGAGCCATTGTAGCCGTGAATGAAGCCTTTTTCAAATTATCATCCTGAAAAATTCCACACAAAATTATTGCTGAGTAAATATTTTTGAACTTTTTTCTCAATCGTTCTTTCCCTCCAACACTCCCGCTCTCTTCCCTCTCATTTTTAGTTTTAGCTTCTTTTCCAAAACCAGGGCTTGAAGGGAGTCTGCCAAGGACAATGTGTTAAAACACGGGGTCGTAGTGTGGCTTCGAATTGGCATTTCCACTCCCTCTCTCTGGAATAATAGTAAAGATGTGAGAGCTGAAGGGTGGTGTACTACTGTACAGCTGGCACTAAGTACAGCTGGCAGTAAGTGATGCCCTGTGCGTTCCCTCTCGTGCCAAAGCCAACGGTTGGATCAAAGGGCATGAGAGGGCAGCGGATGCCCGTCTGACAGTGAGGGATGACAGGAGAGGAAAGAGGAGAGGAGAAGGAAGGAGAGGAGGCTAGGGGGGAGGCTTTGGTTTGGTTTTATGTGCTTTTCACTGCAATAAATTGTGGTGAACACATGCAGTCGATTTCACATGCTGTTCAGTAGATTATGAGATATAAAACAAACAGGATCATAATCCCCCTGGAGATACACCCTCCCTCCCTTTCTACTCTGTGGTCGAATGCTTACTGGAAGTCAGTCACATGGGTTGGCTGAAGGCAGGTGTGGATGTGCTACAGTATATCTATGGTAAAGCAGGGTAGAGGGCAAAAAGCAGGGTAAAACGATGGCGAGCAATAGAGGGAGAGAAACTGTGTCAAATAATGATTAAGGTCCATGCAGGGCCACGGAGACTGAAATCCCACGACTCTGCAAAGACTAGTTGCTGACGTGTGAAGAATTGTTCACGGACAGGGGCTGGTGTGTGGGGGTACGTTCAACATGGCTTCCAAAAGTGAGCCTGGAATTAAAGCACATGCATCTAATCTGAACAGCCTGTCATTCTGGAACGCACCACAACTGTGCTTCTCATTTCATAGGAATGAGGGGGGGGGGGGAAGAAGCTGGGGTGGGAACGGGGATGTTATTTATTCCGGAAGAAAGAGGGGGGTAAATCTGGCATTAATGAAACAGGGAGGTGGTTGGAAGAGAAACACATGTGTTTGCTTGGTCCACTGATAACAACAGTTTGACTGATCTGATGAATCAACAGAGATTCCAGAGATGAGATGAGCTCAATTAGACTCTATTGGCCAAGAAAGACAAGACTTGATCCCCGATTGGTTCTCGAAGTGACCAATGACCACGTGTTATTACTGCTGGGGATAATGTCAGTGTACCTGGCTAGTGGCTACAGCACATTTCTTGGTTTAAAACATTTTACAACAGAAAACAAAAATGAGAGTCCAGGTCGTCCCTCCTTATTTCAGTCCATTTTCCTCCATTTAGTGTCTAATGAACAGGACCCAGCTGTTTCTGGGTTGTTAGTCGATCTGACTTGTGTGTAAAAGTATGTATCCTATGGGAGATGTCCTTGAGATATTAAGGCTACTTGAGGCTTTTGTTTGACTTTGTATGGAGAGAGGAGCCTGCTGCTTTGTAAGGCCTTCTGAGAACCTTGTTCTGTATTGAGGAGTCACGAGGCTGCCTCTGTGTTGATTTGTCACAGCTGTTGTAGCCTTGAGCCATCCTCTTACCTGGGACATATAAGAGCTGTTGTAGCCTTGAGCCATCCTCTTACCTGGGACATATAAGAGCTGTTGTAGCCTTGAGCCATCCTCTTACCTGGGACATATAAGAGCTGTTGTAGCCTTGAGCAAGGCTCTTTAATTCAGATGTTCCTACTTGAGCCCCGCTGTAATAGATCAGAGCGTTGGGCTAGTTATAACAGCCAGCTGTCTGGGACTGGTAGTAATGTAATGAATCCCAAATCGATCCCTAGCACCTAGCCTCTAGTCCCTAGACCACAGGCCCTACCCATTAGACACTCGTATATAGATCTGATTGGATAAGTGTAAGCAGCATGGCGGAAGTAATTTTACTTTAAAGGGGAAGTTTCCACAACATGAGGTCAGAATAATACTGTGAAATTGTGAAAATTAGGATAACGCCCCTTTCAGTGTAAGAGCGGTTTGAAAACACCGCCTGAAATTTCAGCTTGTCTGGCTGGGTAGACCTGATGACATCACCAAGCGGTATAAGTTAATTGACCAATTAAAAAAAGAGAGTTTTCCCCCCTCTCGGTAAAAAACAGCTAGTTTTCAGGTTACACATCCCTCCTTCTCCAATTAGACCCCTCCCTCAGACAACTCCCAGACAATCCTAACAAAATGATTTCTTGAGGAATTGCATTTTACTAAGATATTGTTGTTTCGTTTGGACCATTTTAAATTAAAACAATCACAGTAAGGTAGAAACGATTTGATATTGAGATAAAACGGGCTGCATTGGATCTTTAAACACATGATTATTTCAGTGTCTAGGGGTTAGAGGTTAGGGCAGGACTAACTCTGGTCCAGGGGACACAAAGAGATGCACCTTTTTGTTTTTGCCCCAGCACTACACAGCTGATTCAAATGATCAACTCATCATCACACTTTAAAGATTTGAATCAGGTGTGCAGTGCTAAGGCAAAAACAAACCAGGATTGAGAACCACTGGGTGAGGGGATAATTTGATTTGAGAGTGGGCCTAAAATACACTCTGTGATATGGGGCTATGTACAATACTCTAACAGACTTCAGTATTGGCCTTCAGTCTGTCTGTCACTAGCTATTCCCATCACACTGAATGTTCAGGCACCTGTCCTGCCTGGAGGGTTCAGACAGACAGACAGTGTCACCTCCTCTCAAGCAGCGTTTCCCAACTCCGGTTCTCCAGTACCCCCAACCGGGGCTGCTACTGTCGTAGTTCACATGGGATCAAATGACACCAAAAAGGGTCAATCAGAGCTGATAACAGGGTTTTACTGAGCTGATCAAACAGGGTTTTACTGAGCTGATCAAACAGGGTTTTACTGAGCTGATCAAACAGGGTTTTACTGAGCTGATCAAACAGGGTTTTACTGACTGATCAAACAGGGTTTTACTGAGCTGATCAAACAGGGTTTTACTGAGCTGATCAAACAGGGTTTTACTGAGCTGATCAAACAGGGTTTTACTGAGCTGATCAAACAGGGTTTTACTGAGCTGATCAAACAGGGTTTTACTGAGCTGATCAAACAGGGTTTTACTGAGCTGATCAAACAGGGTGATCAAACAGGGTTTTACTGAGCTGATCAAACAGGGTTTTACTGAGCTGATCAAACAGGGTTTTTTGACTCAAACAGGGTTTTACTGAGCTGATCAAACAGGGTTTTACTGAGCTGATCAAACAGGGTTTTACTGAGCTGATCAAACAGGGTTTTACTGAGCTGATCAAACAGGGTTTTATTGAGCTGATCAAACAGGGTTTTACTGAGCTGGACAAACAGGGTTTTACTGAGCTGATCAACACCCTAAAAGTCTCTGAAAAGCAGCCAATGATCTCTGGTCTGATGCAGTCACTGGATCGCGGCTGTGTAAGGTTCAGCAGGCTCTTAGCTGGATTAAAGACTACTGCCACTATGTTGGCATAACTGTTACTGACAATTTCAACACTTTTTGGAAACAAAAGATGCTCTCCAGGGATGATGGGCTTCACCCAAAACATCGGGGAGCCCTTCTCATATTTCAAGGCTGCGTTAAGATACTGACTCAGTGACAGTCTAAGCCACCCTCTCTAAGCGTTATCCTTGTACTGTTGCCTATACTACCCGGGGTGTTGTCAGTTGTAATCTTGTTCCCATTCCTTTCAACTCCACTCTAAGATTTGCTATTGTTAGCTCAAAAGAGGAACCCACTGTGGTCTGCTCACCCATCGCTTTAGTTACAATGTGAATTCCATAAACTTGAATACCCCCACGGTTTTCACATCACGTAGAGGGCTTGGGCTGTTGCACGATAGCAACCAAAGCCCATGTAAGTCAGTTTATAACATTCCATCATTGGTTACTCGAAGAGCTCCTCATATTGACATTGGCTGCGACCTCGGGCTCTATGGTTCTAATCTTGGAAAAGTAATTACAATTTCTTCTCCTTCCTCTATTACTACTAGGGATAGACCAAATGGTACAGTTCTATACACTCTTATAGCCATACCAACTATATCAATATCAACCATCAGACAGGGCCTGCAACCACCTACTGAACGTAGCTTGTTTGAGTTGGAGTTTCCATGTGACATAAACAATCGTAAAGGTCTTGGGTTGATGCATCTGAACAGTAGGAACCAACTTCCTAAACTAAGTTACGTTAAGATCAGGGTTATGCAGACTAATCTGGATATTCTGGTATTGACTGAAACGTGGATCTCTGGGGACATTCTGGAATCTGATATTAATACAGACAGAGTAGGTGGTGGAGTGGCCATTTTTTATTTAAAATAACTTCTGTCTCTTTACTGAAATCCATTTCCCTTGCTCCAAAATTTGAACTCCTATCGTTTAGCCTTTGTCTGGGGAGAAATGTATCTATAACTGTTATAGGGATCTACCGTCCTCCCTTACCTAACCTTTGTGCACTCGAGGAGTTAACTAGTTTGTTTACTAATTCAGAGGTTATTATCCTGGGTGACCTAAATTATGATCTAAAAAGCATGTGTAATGATCTAAACCTAAACCAGCTGGTGACTAAGCCTACACGGCCCAATCCTTGAGATCCTTCAAATGCATCTCTGATTTCTGATTGATCACATTTTTATGAATACACCAGAGAATGTGAGATGTGAGAATACACAAATCTAAGCCTCGTGTCATCACAAAGAGCAACTTTAAAAACTTCAGTGAACCGTCTTTTTCACATGATCTTTACACTAGTGACCTTGACTGTACTTCAGTTATCCCTGAACCTGATTAGCTTGGATCCTCTTTGCAGATGTCTTCAATGCTATGTGGATAATCATGCACCCTTCAAAACATGTCAGGGTTAAAGGTAGATTGAATGCCTGGTACACTGTGCAGTTATCAGAAATCATTCATGAAAGAGATGGTGTTTGGGTGAAGGCCAGGAACTCAGGCTTAGGCCTGGACTGGAAAGCTTTTACGCAACTGAGGAATGAATGTGTAAAGACAAATCAGAAAGGCTAAACCTGATGATTATCTTTCAGATTGTAATGGGAACCCGGCTAAATTCTGGAACACTGTCCAATCCCTGAAGGGTTCTACTTCCTCCTCTCTGCCACAACATATTAGCTCAGACACTGGCCATATTACAGAAAAAAAGGCATCATTGATGCATTTAATCACCATGTTATTTCAGCAGGCTCTCTCTTTGAAAGAACTTTAAGCCTATTCATAATGGTGTTGTGCTGGATGCTGGAAGGGTAAACATGCTGAATAGGGCTAAGATTTGATTAAGATGTTGTTTTTTTTACCTTTATTTTCAGGAGCAGAACGACAGATTTTGTACCTTGTCAGCTCGGGGATTTGAACTTGCAACCTTTCGGTTACTAGTCCAATGCTCTAACCACTAGGCTACACTGCCGCCCCAATGATCAGAGAAATGGTAGTCAAAGCTTTTCTATGAGGCTATTTACATAAAAATAAGTCCTGGATGCTTTGCTAGCAATAGACGACAATATATCCACAGGGGCTGACAAAGTGGATCCTGGTCTGCCTAAGTGTGCAGCACCCATCACTGTTGGCTCAATTACCCACATTTTTTTAATTTAACATTGTTATCAGGAAATATTCCAAAAGTATGTAAATCAACTCTTGTGCTGCCACTCCATAAGGACGGAGACAGTAGGGATCTTAAATATTATTACCCCATTTTAAGGCTTCCTTGTTTAGCTAAGATTCCACAATCCTTGGTAAATGTACAACTTTGCTCTTTTTTATGTGAGAAATGTATTTTGAATGTAAACTGATCAGGGTTCAGGCCTGGCCATAGCACTATTACAGCAACCACTTTAGTTGTTAATGATCTTGTCAACACTTTAGACACTACAATGAAATGTGTTGCTTTGTTTGTGGACCTGTCAAAAGCTTTTGATATGGTTGATCATGCTATTTTATTGAATAATTTGTCATGGATAGGCCTGAGCTCTGACGCCTGTTCTTGGTTTCATGATTATCTTAGTGATAGAACTTAGGCCATCGTGATGGATGGGGTTAAGTGTGAATTTCTTGAAGTACATAAAGGTGTACCACAGGGGTCCATTCTGGGACCTGCTCTTTTCACTATTCATGTAACACCATGAGTCAATCTGTTCAAAATGGTGAACTTCATCTATATGTGGACGATAGTATTATGGATGCTATTGCCCTGACTGTTGATCTGGCTGATTTTACAGTTATGCACGAAGCCATTGCTGATATAAAACTTGTATTTAGTTTTTGCCCGTATTAAGCACATGTTTTTAAACTCTCGTAAGAATATTTCAGATGAACTACATGTTCATGGTTCTCCAATCGAACATGTTCCCACATATAAATACTTAGGCTTTTGGATGGATATGGATTTAACATTTAAAAACCAATAGATGAGCTGGTTAAGATGCTAAGATCTGAAGTTGGCTTTTTCTATAGAAACAGATTGTGCCTTTCTCTGAGCAGTAGGAAGCAGATTATTCAGTCAACCTTTTTATCTGATCTTGATTATGGTGATATAGAGCTGACAAGGTAAAAATCTGTCATTCTGCCCCTGAGCAAGGCAGTTAACCCCCTGTTCCCTGGGCGC